>NC_071090.1:27113954-27418954 GCF_027358695.1 Spea bombifrons | reverse complement strand
CTGATCTCTGACAGTCGGGGAAGGTATTTGCGACGGACGCATACAAACCCCCGCTGCCAACTTCACCTCCGGAAGCACCGGTAAGTGTGTGTGTGTGTGGGGGGGGGCGACGACAGGAGGATCCAGGTCCCCTGCAGCGGTGCGGGGGATCTGGATCTTAGTCTCCTAATCAGACCTCTATTTGAGGTCTGATTAGAAGACAACCCCGATTATAAGACGAGGGGTATTTTTCAGAGCATTTGCTCTGAAAAAAACCTCGTCTTATAATCGAGCAAATACGGTATATACACTGCTCAAAATAATAAAGGGAATACTAAGATTACACATCCTAGATCTGAATGAATGAACTAATCGTATGACATACTTTCGTCTTTACATAGCTGAGTGTGCTGACAACAAAATCACACAAAAATTCTCAATGGAAATCAAATTTATCAACCCATGGAGGTCTGGATATGGAGTCACACTCCATATCCAGACCTGGAAAACCACACTACAGGCTGATCCAACTTTGAGGTAATGTCCTTAAAACAAGTCACAATGAGGCTCAGTAGTGTGTGTGGCCTCCACGTGCCCGTATGACCTCCCTACAATGCCTGGGTATGCTCCTGATGAGGTTGCGGATGGTCTCCTGAGGGATGTCCTCCCAGACCTGGACTAAAGCATCCGCCAACTCCTGGACAGTGTGTGGTGCAACGTGGCGTTTGTGGATGGAGCGAGACATGATGTCCCAGATATGCTCAATCGGATTCAGGTCTGGGGAACGGGCGGGCCAGTCCATAGCATCCATGCCTTCCTCTTGCAGGAACTGCTGACACACTCCAGCCACATGAGGTCTAGCATTGTCTTGCATTAGGAGGAACCCAGGGCCAACCGCACCAGCATATGGTCTCACAAGGGGTCTGAAGATCTCATCTCAGTACCTAATGGCAGTCAGGCTACCTCTGGCAAGCACATGGAGGGCTGTGCGCCCCCCCCCAAAGAAATGCCACCCCACACCATTACTGACCCACCGCCAAACCGGTCATGCTGGAGGATGTTGCAGGCAGCAGAACGTTCTCCACGCGTCTCCAGACTATGTCACGTCTGTCACATGTGCTCAGTGTGAACCTGCTTTCATCTGTGAAGAGCACAGGGTGCCAGTGGCGAATATGCCAATCCTGGTGTTCTCTGGCAAATGCCAAACGTCCTGCACGGTGTTGGGCACAACCCCCACCTGTGTACGTCGGGCCCTCATACCACCCTCATGGAGTCTGTTTCTGACCGTTTGAGTGGACACATGCACATTTGTGGCCTGCTGGAGGTAATTTTGCAGGGCTGTGGCAGTGCTCCTCCTTGCACAAAGGCGGAGGTAGCGGTCCTGCTGCTAGGTTGTTGCCCTCCTACGGCCTCCTCTACGTCTCCTGATGTACTAGCATGTCTCCTGGTAGCGCCTCCATGCTCTGGACACTACGCTGACAGACACAGCAAACCTTCTTGCCACAGCTTGCATTGATGTGCCATCCTGGATGAGCTGCACTACCTGAGCCACTTGTGTGGGTTGTAGACTCCGTCTCATGCTACCACTTGAGTGAAAGCACCGCCAGCATTCAAAAGTGACCAAAACATCAGCCAGGAAGCATAGGAACTGAGAAGTGGTCTGTGGTCACCACCTGCAGAACCACTACTTTATTGGGGGTGCCTTGCTAATGCCTATAATTTCCACCTGTTGTCTGTTCCATTTGCACAACAGCATGTGAAATTGATTGTTCATCGGTGTTGCTTCCTGAGTGGACAGTGTGATTTCACAGAAGTGTGATTGACTTCGAGTTACATTGTGTTGTTAAAGTGTTCCCTTTATTATTTTGAGCAGTGTATATATAAAACTTTTTTTTGTCCGGTTTTGGTGTGTTAACCGCACTTTTATTAAAAGTAAGTAACACACCAAAATTGGACATATATACAGTACAGTACATGCTAGAACCTGGGCATGATGTGATTTCTTTGTCCAAAACTGGACAAGAAAAAAAAAAAATCAACATTATATATAACTTGCTAACAGCAATCACACTCCTATCATGCCCAGGCAGGCCGTACATGCTGGAACCTGGGCATGATAGTAATGTGATTACAGCCTCCCTATGCCATGCTATCTCCCCCCCCACTTACACATCCGTGCTATCACACACACTAATTCACAAACATTCAGCATTAACTACAGCATAGCACCCATCACTCTCACACACTTTTCCTACCTTTTCTGTTTCACTTTTCCGCCTCCTCTTCATTCTTCCGGTGCAGTGAAGGCAGTGGCCGGGCTTCAGTGTTGTGCGCCGGGATATGACATCAAATCCAGACGCACCACATCAGTCACCGAGCACATCGCAAGGGAACAGGATCAGAAGTCTGCATTAACAGACCTCCCGCTCCCTTGATTGGCTTTAAGCCATTTGGAGGGAGATCCTTGTTCTCCCCAACCGAGCCTGGTCCTCCTGCTGCAGACATTACTGTCCGTCTCTGGAGGGGTGTGATACGGCCAGTAGCGGACCTCCCCCGCTAGATATGCTACTGGTTGTGCGCACAATTTTCTGACATGGTGCTCATGTTTAGCTGTAATTTTCTTCTTTCCCATTTACTGAACCCACACTAGTAAAAATTGAGAAAAATTCTTTTACGTGAACAATCTTTTATTCATCTTTAAATGCTAATGAAATAACCTGCTAAATAGATTTTACTATTTGTAGCGTTTTGCTATTTCAAAACCAAATGCTAGTATTTTAACTCTTTCCATGCACTAATTCTACCACCAGTCTTTTTCAAACTTTGTTGTAGTTATTTTTTGCTTTTTTTTCCCCTCACATACACATTTTACTTATTTTTTGTGCAACCCCCCCCCACACATTCTATATTAGGTATGAATTTACAGCTCCTGGTATCTATCACTGTCAAACACCCTAATATTTGTTCAGCAGCATCCCCCCCGAATACAATGATATCTCCATAAAAGGGTTTGTTGGGTTGTTTGGGGGCTAAAAGGTCACATTTGGGAAATGTCAAATTTCCAATTTAAAAAATGCACATGTGGTCATCCTGCCCCCTGTGTTATTCGGGACATTGTTGAATCCAGCCAATTCAATACAGCAACGCCATTTGGGTGTATAAAGGGATTGTAGAACGCTTTTTACACCCGTTAAAAGTCTTTAACTGTCTGTTTTTACGTGATGTGTCTGGCACGTCAATTGTTGTCAAGGGGTTAAGCCCCTTAACAGCTGTTTTCCTTGCATTGTGTCTCTCCCATACAGTGTACAGCAAGGGCGGTCATCTTTTTTTGCCCTCGAAATATAAGTCTCCCAAAAAAGGCACATGAGTAACTGTCTACACTAAACTAAAATATTTATAGCTAAAACCTCCAAAGTTTAAGATCAGGTTTTCACAAATATAGGCCATGCGTGACATCTGTTTTTTTTTCTGCAGACCTTGCTAGCTATTTTGGTTTTCTTATTCCTTTAATTTAATAAACCTTTTTTTTCCTTTAAGCTTCTTAAAACTCCCTGTTCCTTGTTTGATCCTACTGTCTTAGTAGCCTTTAAATTCCTTATTTTATAAAATAAAATAAAAATATTTTTTTAAAAAAGTTATGTAAGAACTGGTTCTTGGTAAAAGTAATTTTTTGTTCACACTGGACCTAATAAATACAGAAAACAAATGACAAGCTTAAAATAAGCACACAAACCAGAGTTAACCGTTTTAACTATTATGTTGCTGCATAATAATAGTTTATGTACATTGTTAGCTCTCAGAAGCCAGATCAATGACCATGGTTATCTGGTGCATAACTCACCCAACATTATCTGTACTGTATTTTTTTTAATGTGTTTAAAGTGGTTACTGCTGCCTTGTATTGATGGGTGTACACGTCCTAAAAACAAGTTTACCATTTGCAACAAAAAAAAAGTTTGGAGAGAGTAATACCACCTATAGGCTGGTGTGCAAAATTAATTCACTGTTCTCAGATTCACACAACTGCTATAAAAAAAACCCATCAAACCACAAATGTTTCAGATTCACTTTACCCACCAGCCCATGTCTCAGTACATCAGATCTGTATTTGCCCTTGGGTGGTTCTCACATGCCATTGGCAACGTTAAAAAAGTCTTGCTGCATCAAAATAAAGAATGTTAAATAGTAAAAAATCAAGGTGGTATTTGAATTTCAAAATTTAATGTAGAAAGCAAACATATGCAACATTTTGTTCAGATGCTTTTGTTAATAGTAGAGGGTTTTTTTTTTTAAAGTAATATAACCAGTCATATGCAGGGTATACAATTAAGTATCTGTTAAACACCAGGTTAATGAACATAGGATCCCAAAGAACTGACACTGCATTTCATGATCTCAGAACACTGCTCCGCATTCTTTTTAATCCGATAAAAATTCTCCACATACTCTGAACGCCCCAAGAGCTCCACAAAATCTTCATCATGTGTGATCACAAGCAGCTGGAAATTACGCTGCCTAGAACGACTTTTTATAATCCTACAGAAAGACATAAAACAAATATTTCATTTAAATATTAGGATTATAAATTTTGCTTGACCAAGAATGAACGATTTAGTGTCACAAGTTGGTGAATTCTCGAGAATATTTGGCCACCTTGCCTAAACTTTAAGATTAATTAGTAAGTATGCAAGTAATACACACTAAACATTCTATTTAAAATAATTTTAAACATTTGATTTAACTTACCTGGAATACTTACCTACCTATGATCCCCTGCTACTCTTCGGGATCTTCATTCACCCACCCCCTGGAAGCCTGTTTGAAAACCGTAGTGATCTTGTTGCACACAGAATAGCGTGCGACCTCATTGCGTAAGTATGGAAGCCACGTATTGCCAAAAAAAAGGCCGTATAGGCCCCATACAGAAGCAATGTGTTGCTGAACAGCAGTTTCAGGCCTCATTTAAGTAGTGTCTGGTCTGTCTGGGAAAGACAACGGTGGAGCACTGTGAAGACCAAAGAAATGGCAGCCTGTGTATACAGCGAACAAGGACAACCATGGAAAACATCTAGCGCCCTGCTTCATGTAACATTAGCTGGCAAAGCACACAACACTAGGGTACTCCGCTGACTACACAAATTTACCCAAAAGTTTTATAGTATTTTGAGACACCACAAAATCTTTAATTACTACTAAATTTTTGTAACCCAATAAGCTAGTACAGAGTAGTATTTCTACCAGAGGCATAAAAAGAACATCTCTCTAAATCAGTCCAAACACCTTTACTCCAGCTGGAGGTTGGGGGTGTTGAGTACTGTATTGGGGCAAGTGCCCACCCTCTCGAGACAGAGGCATGTTTATTTAGTAGTAGGGAATAAGAGGTAAGGATCCTAAAGAAGATTGTTTCTTACTGTTGTTAGCAATAGTCTTTCTATATATAAACATATCAGGAAGCAAGTGTCGCTTTGGATAACAGCCTATATCATTCCTTTACTTCTTTATACTTTTTAGGTTTATTAGCTTATTATGTTATATATCAGTATATAAATAAAAGTTGATATATATATATATATATATATATATATACACACACACACACACACACACACACATATACATACATACATATATATATATACACATACATACACACTACACCAGGGATCTTTCTATTTGCTATTACACCTCTAATACTTGTGTCTGCTAATGTCCACTAAGATGGTTATGCCATCTAAGATGTTTATGATTTTCCATTTCAAGCAATTTCAAAATGTGCATTTGCACTGATGCAGAAACTTTCTCATTACTTACTCTACTAAGGCATGTGCGAGGGACTCAATATTTTCTCGATCCAAATTAGTAGTAGGCTCATCCAGGGCTAGTATGCCGCAGTTCAAACAAAATGTCTCTGCCAATGCCAAACGGATGATGAGGGAAGCAAGAACCTGAAAAAAATGGTGGTAAATTTAATCAGTGAACTGGTCAGAATGTTACAATTAGCTTTAAACAGGCAGGTAAGCGATTACGTACCTTCTGCCCAGCACTACAACGTCCACGCATATCCAGAGCGGTGTCTCCCTTTATCATCACTACTCTATAGTTATAAGTCCTCCTTTTATCTGCAGCAGACACAGTCTCATCTGCATCCGATCGAATTTCAATGTACTCTATATCTGAGAGAAAAACAGTGTAGAATGTTAGTCATTTTAATTAGAAACATAGGAACAGAATTTGACAGCACATAGGAACCATTTGCCCATCTAGTCTGAAAGCTTTTTGTTGTGGCCCTTGTCCTTTATTCAGGATGACCCTCTTTGCCTTTCCCATGAATGTTTAAATTCTCTTACTGCCAAGGAAATGTTGAAAAGTTCAGATCCCCAACTGTGACACCAACATGATTAGGGTAGAAGAAAGAACTACAAATATAACAAAACCTTGTGCAAACAGTTTTTCTATTCAAAGTATTAAAAAAAAAATTTTTTGAGATATTTATGGTTTAGTTTTGGCAACACAAAACCATCAATTTATTATTTCTAATATATTTCTAGTACATCCAACATTTTAATAAATGTGAATAAAGTAACTATTATTCAGGTAAGCTAAGACCTGTATCTCAGTGTTGCTGTACTAAAAGCATTTAATCAATTTCCTGTCCTGAATTTTTCTTTTTCCTCGGCTACCTTTAAAAAGCTGCTTTCTTAATGGCAGACTGCAATATTTTTGAAAACTGACGTATCTGCTTGAAAAAAAGGATAAAAAAAAAATACCTTGGCCTCTGTAAGTACTGCGCCAAAGATCACGAATTATCTTGTTGATTTCTTCCATTTTCATGCTATGAAATTTCATTATTGCTCTATTAAAAAAAATATTAAAGTGGAATCATAAATAAATGAATAAAAACACCAGAGACACTACGAGACAAATTATCTTTTGTTTAAAAACACAATATACTGTATCATATTCTGCAGTACTTAGCAATAGGTAGTGATAATTATTTGTGACAAACTGAAGGAGAGGCAGAATGCATGGGAAATTTTGTACCAACTAAAATGCTTTATTTAGCTTATGATAAGAATTCCCAATTTCCCTTGTAGAAGATGCATGTAGCCAAATATATATCATGTTTAGCAATTTGCATGATTGGTATACTTACCACTAGCCATCTCCAGGACTTTTTTTTTTTAATCCCCTAACACTAAACCTTATCCTACTTAAATTCCACACTAACTAATCACTACCACACTAACAGAATATACATTAAGAACATATACAGTAAGCACTGCCGTATGTGCGCATGTGACTGCGTAGCAGTGATTACATCCTGAGACTTGTCCCCGTGCTTCTGACTCCCTGGTGTCTAGTAGGGGCAGCCAGTGGACATCTGCGCAACGCGCGTAGAAAACCACTGCTTCCACGAATGAGCACCAGAAGGTCATGTCATGCCGGCGCTCGGTCATAGAAGCCCCAGAGGAAGTGCCGGCAGCAGCAGAGGTTACCAGATAGGAGGATCCAGGTCCCCTGCAGCCCTGCGGAGGATCTGGATCTTAGTCTTATAGTCAGACCTCTATTGGAGGTCTGATTATAAGGCAACCTCGAATACAAGACGAGGGGTATTTTTCAGAGCATTTGCTCTGAAAAAAAACCTTGTCTTATATTGGAGCAAATATGGTACATTTTTACAGTTTAACTGGTCCATTTTCAAAGACATTCAACCTTTAGTAAGCTCTCTGAGTACAGGAATGTCCTGTAAATACACTTTAAGAAGCAGCATATTCCAATACTTACTGGTCCAATGTCTTGTAATAGATGTCTAAGTCTTTGTTTGCAAGTTCAGTTGTTCTCATAACGATCATCATCTCCCTGTATTTTTCCTCAGCATCCTTGTATTGAGGCTCCCGCAACTCTTTCTTAAAACGCATTATTTCATCTTCAAATCCCTTCTGTCTTCCAAGTGCCAGACTGTGGTTTGTCTTCAGACTTTCTATTTTGTCTTCCAACTCTTCATGCTTACTGAAAGTCACAAAAGAAAACAAGATGTAAGGATTATGCAAACATATTGGGAGTTTTGTATAAAAAGTGGTCTTTTCACCAAAACAACCATTATAACTGTGCAACCAGGAAAGTGATTCCTCACTTTGCTTTGGTGATAAGAACACTTTGTAAACCAGAATCACCTTTCTTTATACAATAGCCTCATTGTTTCATGTACATGTATTTGATCCTGGAGTGTTCTGATATATTACCCTAGATGAAGTTATTTTTATGGTACAGACCAATAAAAGCTTACCTTTTCATCTGCATAACATCCATCTGCCCCATTTCCCTCAGAAGTTGTTCTCTTTCCTGCTCAACCCGTTTAAGTTCTTCCATTCGTTTCCTTAAAGTTAAGTTGTCCTGAAGACACCGCTCCTGAATCTGTTAAAAAACAAACAAACAAAAGATTGTGTGCCAAACTGCAGCTCAGAGTGTCGTCAAAAAGCATAGGTCTACTCTACAAGGAGGAAATTAAAAGTCTAATCCAAATACCGTGTTAACGACTTTTCTGTCACATTTTTTAAATTACCTTTATTATGGCAAATCAACAATGTCATGTAGGATCATGAATAGCCTATCACAGTTGCTCAAACACCTTTGTTGACACAGATGTCAACAAAAAAAACAAACACTGTCCATCATGCTAGATCCTGCAAAACTGCATCATTTTAAAACATGAAGTACGTGTGGTAAAGAAAAATGTGAGTCAATAGACAGATTTTAGCTACATAAAGAAACACACCTAAAAATCCTGTATATTTATAAAACTATAAAATAAAGAAAATGTTCTTACTTTCTGAGTGTCAATATCTTGTCTAATTGAGATCATATCTTTGTTTGTTTTTTCCTTCTGCTTTTCACACTCATTTACTCGACAACTTAATTCTTGAAGTTCTGCTTCTTTTTGCTAAAAAAATAAATAAAATAGAAAATAACCATGAGATGACCCTTCTGTAGATCAAATGAAAGGCTTTATAAGGTTGCTAGGAGAGAAGGTAATACCTCCTTGAATTCTTCTCTTCCATCTTGAATATATTTTTCTATATCTCTCACATACAGGTTTATTTTCTTTACTTTTTCTTTGATATCATTTAGCTGTAAAAGTAATTTGTAAATGGTTAATAACACTTATTATAAGTATGCAAATATTCACCACTACAGTTGCAGGAAAACAGTAGGCGTTTCATCTATGCCACAGCATGAAAAGTTCATGTAATGCCATTTTAGTACTTAATTGGATGTGCACCTTTATGATGCCTCTGTTAGACAAGATCAGTTGACCAAGTGGTCACATTGGGAAATAGAAGACAATATTACTCATATGGTGAGAAACAATGGCATTCGTTTACATTCATATAGATTGTGTGTTGTGGAAGCCACTAGAATAAAGCAAAAGTTTTTTTCCTTTATAGCATCCTATACCCATTTCCCAAACTAATCAAACCTTTTCTTGTGCTGCTCTGAAGCTTGAGTCTTTTCTTTCCAAAAGCTCATGCTTTTCGTGCTGAAGCTTTTCTAAAGTGTTTTCCAGTGGGTAAACCTGCTCTTTGGCTTCCTAAGACACAGGAGAAGACAAACATTTCAGGGGCTATGCCACAATATACATACTACACAAAAGCTTTCAGGCAGGTAAATACATATCTAAAAAGCATGTATGGGTTTGTTCAAGCTACATTAAGTTTAGACACATGGATAAGAGTCTAATAAACATTAACCAGGTTATTAATGTTTTAATCATCTGACATAGCTGGTTTCCTCATAATTCACTAAGAATTTAGTGAACTTGTTGGATTCTAGAATAGGCAGATTTGGAGAACTATTATTATGATTATCTTTTTATTTATATAGTGCCAACTATTTACGCAGCACTTCTTACAATACATATATTCAAGGGGTATGACAAGACGAGAATTGACAGACTGAGACAAACCGATACATTAGGTGGAGAGAGCCCTGCTCGCAAGATGACAATCTGGAGGCTTTTATAAACATGGATTGTGTTCACGCACCCCACCAGAAATCACTTGGGAATTTATTAAATGGGCAGAGGAGCAACAGATTTTTCATCAGCTACACAGAATATCAATGTGTCACTTGTGAATTATTTCCCACACAGAGGTATTTTACTAGAATACTTGAGAAAAGTGCCAATAATGGTGTAACAACTGTGATTAGCGATTTCATGGTATTTGTTAATGTGGCGCGCTCTAGGAAACCGTGATACAAATCTTACCATGTCAACTAAGTGAAAGCAGACATATCAAGTATCCATACTATGCTGATGAAATATAACCACATCCTCTTTGGTGCCTGCATTTATGACCAACAGCGCAGCAAATATCAAACATTAACTAAAGTAAGATTAGATATACCTTAAAATGATTATTTACAATAAATATTTTTTTTAAAAAAAACGACACATGGTATGCTACATTGGCAATTACTTAAATATAGAATCTTAATTATACCTATTACATTACAAGTATGGGTAAATATGTGCACATTAGACATTGACTGTAATGCCATTGTCCGGACCTTAATCTCCCTAGAGAGGCACTGAAGTTCAGAAGAGAGCTCTATATTCTGATCCTCAAGTTGCTGTCGGCGCTGGAGGTTACTTGAAATGTGAAGCTTTTCTGCTCTCAGCTCATTGACTGTACTCTTAAGGTGTTGGACTTGCTCTTGCTGGTCTTGTATCTTTTTCCGTATTAGCTCAATTTTACCAGAAACTAAAATTAAATAAATAAAAGAGTGAGCATAAAGAACAGCATGTGCTATGAATGTTATCACTATAGCTGGATTCCTCTGACAGTCGGGGAAGGTATGCGCGACGGACGCAGACAACCCCCGCTGCTAGCCACACCTCCTTCCGGCTGCAGCGGACGTTGTCTACGCGGATCGCTGCCCCGGCAATACAGCAGGAAGCACCGGTAAGTGTGTGTGTGTGTGTGTGTGTGTGGGGGGGGGGGGAGACAGGAGGATCCAGGTCCCCTGCAGCGGTGCGGGGGATCTGGATCTTAGTCTCATAATCAGACCTCTATTTGAGGTCTGATTAGAAGACGACCCCGATTAGAAGACGAGGGGTATTTTTCAGAGCATTTGCTCTGAAAAAAACCTCGTCTTATAATCGAGCAAATACGGTACTCAGGTGTGTCTAAGATGTTTAAGGTGTTTTTGTTTAATTATGCAACACCTCAGACACTTGAGGACTGTTAGGTGTGACCAATCAGCAACATTATCTTTTGCTTTTTAACGGAAGCCTTGTGTGTACCGTTAAACATGAGTGGCTTCTGTTGGGACGTGAGAAGATGGCTCACAAGCCTAGTAACAATCCCTCTACAATACAGAAAAGTATCAGGATCCTACAGTGCCATCACATATGAAATAGGTGGATGGCATCCTGGGTCCACTTTGCCAACCACAATCAAAAGGGTTACATAAGCAACTCAGAGGAAGCAAACTCACTAAACCCAACATATTAAATCAATTTACTGGCATTTAATACATATATAGGTTTCTCACCGTTATCAAGACTGTGCTGCTTCTCTTGCTTCTCCTGGTTAACCTGCTGAACAGTGCGGCTTAGATCGACCCCTTGCAGTTTAGTGACATATTGTGCTATCTTCCTTTCTACATCTCGCAATTCCATCTGAAATCACAACAGATCATGGTTTAACATTAACAAGTGAACAAAATCCTACTGCAATTGCGTTTTAGTAGATCACATCACGTAAAGGCCATAACTTTGTAAATGTTGGCATATTTAGTTGTCTGCAACACATTAAAAAACATCATTAACTCTCCAAGCATCAAGGCTGTTTTATGTGTTTTTACATTTAAGGACCAACGTATTCTTAGCATTTTTGCTATGTGTTTGTTCAACAATGATTTCCCTCTCACTCATTTAGAGTACCAACACACATTCTATAATTTGTTTTTAAGGATATAATGGAATGTCACCCTCTGTGAAAAGATAATTACTTGATGAGAACAATTTAACAGCAATAACCATAATCAAAAGATTCACATAGTTATTGATTAGTGGAATTTTGGCGTGTTTCCCCTTGCAGAGCGGCTGTAACTCTCTCTGATACAAAGCAGAATTCATGTTTCCTTCCATACAATACTACAACCCACAAAATGATCGAAATCTATGTGAAAAATATGCAACAATCAAGAAAATCAGACAGGAGGAAAGTACAGCCGTATCACCCTTCCTATTAGGGTGGCAAACCAGTGCCACGCTTTAATTCAATGAGCTCTTTAGAACGACCCATTTTTTCCACAAATGATTGTAAATGCAGACTGTATGGCTAGGTGCTTGATTTTATACACCTGTGTCAAAGGGAGTTGTCCCCTTTACATCTTTTATAACTAAATTCATTTAGAAAACTGCCATCTTGTACTTGACATTGATATTTTACCTCAGGCAATATAAGATCCCTGATAAAATGGGGCAAAAATATAAATTTCATGTTGCAAGGATTATCATAAATCAATTCATTTACATAGATGGCACTTTCCACTTTTTTCTTTCCTTTTTAGGTCGACATCCCCTAATCTTTTTTAGTCCAACACCTCTACAGGAATACTTTTCTGAGTATTCACCACATTTTCTGTAACGTCACATTTCCTGTTGTAGCCCAGGCATTTCCCATTGTAAATTCATAGCATGACCTCCTATACCAATCATCCTCTTTCTGAGAATACTTTCGTAGAGCAAGGTTAACCACGGGCTTCCAGGTCTCAACAAATTATTAATGCTTTATTTTCCAAACTGTGATACAATCAGATCTGATGTAGAGACAAACATTCATAACACTCAAAGTTGCCTTTTCGTTTATTTCTTGCTATGATCTATTGTGGCTATACATGCACACACATATAAACCCACTGTGTGCTAAAACGTACCATATGCAAAACTGCTTTCGGTACACAAAGGCTAAAATATTTAGTTTAAAATATTTTAAGAATGCTGACAAATTTACATGATACTCATACTGTACATGCTTTTACATTGCCAATAACTGTAATCATGAAACAAGTTTACTTACGCATACTTTAATTGTCTATATTGTTATACGTTTCATGTTTATCCTTAATATTGCTTTTAATTTTTCAGCTGGGATGCGCCAGAATGGCATGAAAAATTACTCTTGGAAGGGTATATAGTCATACAGAATGCATACATCCCAAGATTGTCTACCTCTACACTAGCGAAATTACATCTGGCTTGCTAAATCGAGGGGTCAGACTAGGAGTCTGGTCAGGGATAAGCGTGGTTCCAGTGCAGCTGCACTTTCTGTACTCTTTACACAATACAGAAAATGGTTAACTTTTTCTTTGGCTTCAAACACTAGCCATCAGTGTTCCCTCTAAGCTGTGCGCTTGTGCGCGCGCACATAGCTTTTTTAGAGAGCGCACATGTCCAAAAATTGTGCGCACAACAGTTTTTCCCAAAAAAAGAAAAAAATAATTTTTTTGAAACTTTATGCGGCGCGGATATTATGCGCACAAAATTTTTGCTCTGTGAAACTTTTTGCACAAGAGAAATTTTCTGCGCACGGCAACTAAGAAAAATTAGATGGAACATTGCTAGCCATGCGTATTAGTCTCTAACGTCTTATTCTGAGTTAGCGCTTGTATAGAGATGTGGGTTTTCTGGCAATAGAACTGTGAATATGTGCTGGTGAAAGCTGAAGAAACGCGCAGCTGGACATACCTGGTACCTTTCCATAAGGGAAATATCCTGCAAACAGGCTTTGGCAGTTTCCTCTTCAGACATGAGCATCGCCAGAAGGGTTTCCTGCTCCTCCACATCACCCTTTAATCTCTGTATCTCCCTGTTTATTGCCACCAGTTTGTTTCTTAGCTCTGGGATCTCCTTCTCTTGAAGTTCAATCAACATTTGCCTAGGGATAAATGACATTACAATATTAGCTTAATGAAAATCTATGTTATATTCTATTATTAAAAACAATAAAAAAATGCTATAAAAAAAAAGTCACAAAAATTCATTTTTTTCTTTGTATTAATAGAACCTGGAATTATGGATACTGTCTTCCTTTTTAATTATTATTATTATTATTTTTTTTAATTAAGAGGCGTGCATTGGTAACCAAACACAATGGTTTTGCCACAAAGAGGCAACCATTTTTTTTCAAATGGGGTTTATCACCTTCAAACATATCAGACTACATCAATGAATCAGAACAGACTAAAACCGGAGCAGAGACTCCTATGTGAAAGCTTTTAGGCAAACTGTTGAAAAGAGGAGCATGTTTATAATATTATATAACACGTACATTTTCGTAAACACACAAACAACTGATTTTTGAGGTAAATGTATCAAGATGGAAATAACCCTCCTAATGGAGTGAGTAATGACTAGGGCAAGATAATCCAGTATTAATTAAAATCAAATTTTAACATTCTGAACCTAAGATTGGCTTTCATACAAAGGATAGTGCTGACCCCTAGTGAAAAACAATAACTTTGCATAGTTTGAATGTGGTTATATTTGATAATGAAGTTTTCTAGAATTGATTACCAGCATTTATTCCCACGGAACAAGACGGCTGTACCGATTTTCTGTAAATTCCCTTCGTGCTGTACTGCATGTGAAAATCATTAATTTACATTTATTTGTTTGTGGTAGACAGCTACGGATTAAACACACCCTGACCAGGTGGCAACATAAAACATTTGAGGAATTTTGTGTTAAGCGATAAAAACTGAAATGGTGATATTAACCACAGCAATCTATATTAAGTAGCAGCCTTTACTGTCTCTGCAAGATACATTATTGCACCAGCACAACCCGAGTAAGCCTCCACAGGAACAAGCAGACGGAGAGATATTGCCATGTTGATATTCCACTTTAACCCCTTAATGACAATTGCCGGTCCTGGCACGGCACGGAAAAGCATGTGCTTTACGACAATTGACGTGCCAGGACCGGCACGTCTTTAAACGGGTGCAGAAAGCGATCTACTATCACTTTCTGCACCCAAAAAGCGTTGCTGAATGCCTCGACCTCGAGGCATTCAGCAACGCCGCGATCGGCACGAAGGGACCATCTCTGGCCCCTCCACGGGGCGTCAACATCCGCCATACTTTGTATGGCGGCGGACGCCCGTTTTAAAAGCGTTTAGGAGGCGATCGACGATCGCCTCCTAAACTTAAATGGTGTCGCTGGAATGCCTCGATCAGGAGGCATCCAGCGACACCAAACACTAACCTTTTGATGGGCTGTGACCGCTCCGGAGAGCGGTCACAGCCGCAGCTGCCGGCAATCTTCGCCATCAAGGAAGATGGCCGCCGTCCTGTAACAGGAACCACAAATTTTAAAAGTTCGCTAGATGGTCCAGACCATCTAGAGAACTTTGGCTCCACTTGCAGGCTGAATACAGGTACTGCATTCACCATGCAAGTCAATGGAGCCCAGCTTTCTAATCACAGTGTGATTAGTAAAAATAAATTAAAAAATAAAATAAAATTAATAATAATTAGAAAAAAATAGTAAAAAAAACAGTAAAATGTAAAAATCATTTCCCACTGATGTCACTATCAGGGGAACCTCCAAGTTGAAAAAAAATGTTAAAATTTTTTTTAAAAAAAATAATAAAAAAAAAAATATATATATATAAAAAATATATTTTTGTGAGCAAGTCCTAAAATTAGCATATTAGCTTTAAACAATTCTCGCATGGAAAGAGTTAAAATACTGGCATATTAAATGCCCGTGGGGTGTCTACTTTTAAAAAATGTATGATTTGATGGGGTAAATTGAATGGGCCAGGTTCAACAACGTCCCAATTAACACGGGGGGAAGGATGGCCACACATCTCATTTCCAATTAGAAAAATGCACACGTACCAAATGTGGCCTTTTAGTTCCCCCAAAAAATGACACACCCATGCATGTGGGGTATCACTGCACTCAGGAGATGTTGCTGAACACATTATGGGGTGTCGTGTGACAGCGGCATATACCAGGAGCTGTAAATTCATACATAAAAGTAGGTGTGTGTGGGAAAAATACACACAAAAATATTACTGCAAACTTTGAAAAAATGCTGGTGGTAAAATGTGTGCATGCAAAGAGTTAAAATACCAGCATTTAAAATACCCTGGGGTGTCTAGTTTTGAAAAATATATGGTTTTGTTGGGCACACTGAAATGGCCCGGCTCAAAGATGTACCAAATAGGGCATGGGCAGTGGATCCCAAATGCCAAAGTTCAACATTGAAAAAAGCGCATGCCCCAAATGTGGCCCTTTTGCCCCAAAACAGCCAGGCAAAATCATTCATGTGAGGTATCGCTGTACTCAGGAGATGTTGCTGAACACATATTGGGGTGTTTTGTGATAGTGACATATACGAGAACATTTTAATTCATACCTGAATTAAAATGTGTGTGGAAAACCAAATGCAAAAAAATGACTACCACAAAGTTTGACAAAGACTGGTGGTAGATATGGTGCATGGAAAGAGTTAAAATACTAGCATTTGAAATACCCTGGGGTGTCTAGTTTTCAAAAATATATGGGTTTATTGGGCACACTGAAATGGCCCGGCTCAAAGATGTACCAAATAGGGCATGGGCAGTGGATCCCCAAATGCCAAAGTTCAACATTGAAAAATGCGCATGCCCCAAATGTGGCCCTTTTGCCCCCAAACAGCCAGGCAAAATCATTCATGTCGGGTATCGCTGCGCTCAGGAGATGTTGCTGAACACATATTGGGGTGTTTTGTGATAGTGACATAAACGAGAACATTTTAATTCATACCTGAAGTAAAATGTGTATGACAAAACAAATGCAAAAAAATGACTACCATAAAGTTTGACAAAGACTGGTGGTAGATATGGTGCATGGAAAGAGTTAAAATACTAGCATTTGGAATACCCTGGGCTGTCTAGTTTTCAAAAATATATGACTTGATGGGGTAAATTGCATTGGCCGGGTTCAAAGATACCCGAAATGGCACAAGGGGGGAAGAATTACCAGATTTGGAAAAAATGGCTTTGAAATAGCAAAACGCTACCTGTACTTATTGCCCCATAATGTGTAGAAAAAAGCAAAAAAACATACAAACATTGGGTATTTCTAAACTCAGGACAAATAGTAGAATATATTTAGCAGGTTTTTTCATTACCTTTTATAGATGAGTAAAAGATTTTTCAACTAAAAGTTAGAAACAGTCATTTTTTTCTAAATTTTTCACCATATTTTATAATTTTTTTAATAGTAAATAATATGATACAATCAAAACAATGTCATCTAAAGAAAGCCCTTCTTGTCCTGAAAAAAACAATATCTAATGTGTGTGGGTTCAGTAAACGGGAAAGAAGAAAATTACAGCTAAACACAAGCAGCGCAGAAATGTTAAAAAGGACATTGTCACAAAGGGTACAAAAAGTAAAATCAGCCTTTGTCTCGAAGACAAGAATGTGTGAACGGAACCTCTGCATTCTTGCAGATTATGTAAAGTTGTAATGTAAAACGAGATACTGCTAAAGCTTGCCTCCTTGGTTTCAACTCCATCATTTCATCTCTCCTCCTCTCTCTTTTCTTTAATTCAGTTTCAGTGGACTTTAGTTTGTCTGGAACAAGACGGAGCTTGGACTGCATATCATTAATCACATCCTGCAGTTCTGCTTCGGACGGGAAGATCCTCTGGCAAACTGGGCAACATGGCTGGTTATCCTCAGTCAATTGGGTGATGAACTGCGTGTAAACAGCCGTAGCTCCTGCAAGCATTGCTGTTGAGAAAAGATACATTTTCTTTATTACACCCACAACATATTGCTTGATCACAAAAAGAGAACGCCTATCTCTGGAGTGCATTGAATTTTGAGAAGCCATTTTGGTCGGCTTGCTGTTGTCTCTAAAAGATCAATGAGCAATGGTTTAGGTATCCAAAGTGTTTCCCTAGACCAAATATAAATGCGTGTGGGTGTGTGTAACCAACCTATGTGTGCGATCAATGCCTGTGTATAATAAAGCTGCACCAAAGAGCACAATAAATATACATAGGTGCAAAATTAGCAAGTAAAACTAAACGCTTCAGTCATAAATATAGACATATCAATTGACATCAAATTGACTTTTTTTTATATTAAAGTGGGAATGATAGCCTGAAAAATTCTCTGGTCTTCAGTGAAGAAGCTAGCAGTATTTTCACTTAGAAATGGCATTTTTGTTTGCTCTAAGGATGCTGACTTTTGGTTTTGAGGAGGTGCATGTTATGGCACAAACACATACAAGACTCCTCAACTGGAGAGCGTGCCTACGGCATGAAAAGGTTGAGACCAAGCAGCAGAAGGAGGAAGGTGGGTTATCAATGTAAATCAACGAAAAAATATATATGAAAAAATGATGTAACTGCTCCTTTAAACATAATTTCGTATATAACTAAACTATAATGGTTTGTGGAGCAGATTTTAAATGCATGCAGTTGCAACCTTTTGCAATCTACAGTATTGGTGTTGCTGATGAGCACCAAGAAAACTTATTTTGAAAGTTAAAATAATGCAAATCTTAAATAATGCTTAAACATCCTACAAACTCAAAGGAGAGCTTTCAGACTCAACCTGGGGAAAAGTCTTGGTCAACTGTGGTCTTATACGGTTACTATGAGGTGAAGTATGAGTTTCCCCAAAGATAAAAGTGTTGGGTGAACTTTCCCAACGCACGTTATTCACTCCACCCTCACCTCGCTGTTTAGAGGTCTTTTCAATATCTTCCTGGAGGCGTGTGAGATCACTGTCAAAGTCCTGGCTACCGCATACATCAAAAACCTTTTCTTCATACGCAGACGCCTGTTCTTCCTTTTTCCGAAGCTCACTGCTCATATGGTTTTTGTTTTGTTCTGCCGAGACTAATTCCTTGCTGCCAACAAAAGCAAAATAAAAACTGAATTGGTGGAAGATATTGTTAGGGCTATAAATAGAGTAAGATTAATATTTTACAGCGTCTTGATCCAAGGAGAAATCCGATTGCCTCTTGGAGTCAAGAAGGAATTTATTTTCCTGATGGCAGAATTCAAATTAGCTTAATTAAGGTTTTTTAGCCTTCTTTTGGATCAAGAATAGGAAGGTCAGGTAGGAGGGTTGAACTTGATGGACTTAGTTCTTTTTTCCACCTTATGAACTATGTAACTATGTTTGATAAACCACTTTAGTAAATGATAATCCTGCCAATAACAGAATGGAATACATTCACCGAGATATAAAGGCAACAATGTGGATCTTGCACAGAAATTCCAAAACTTTGTATTATGTAACCTTGAGAGTGCCAGCAAAAGATACATGTAAGGGTTAACCAATGGTTCCATTTATTTTATTCGTTTTAGTACATGTTAGGTGTTAAATGTGTTTTATCTTGTGTGATCCAACAACACACGGATGATTATGCGGTGTGGGTGTTTGCATTCCGTGAGGTAATAGATATTTAAACCGAAACTTCAAAACACCCAAGCAGAACGTTTCTCAAAAGCCACAATGATATGCAAAGTAATCATTAGCTCACAGCAATATGCAATCTTCAAATTTCTAAATTCAGCTTCAAGTCACCGTAATTAAGGAAGTGCTAAGTGTGAAAACAAAGGGAAAATAAGCTGAGTTTCTGTTTTGCACCAGTCATTTTCTCGAGGGGGAAGGATTTATTACTCTTCAGGAATAACGTTTGATACATAAAATGGGCATAGCCCCCGGATAATACATGGATAAAGCATGAATAAATAATGCAGTTTAATGTTAACTGTAAAGTAATAAACCTGGAACATACACATTCAGGATATAGCACAAACAGAGGAAACCAGCATGAGGATGCTTGCAATGGGTTAAAGGTAGACAGGTCATGTACAAAGCAGCTGAAAACCCCAAAACGGTTGTTGGGTTGTACAACAAGGTATTAGTATCAGAAATGGGAGGTGAAAATGTTCCTTAATAGATCACTGACCAATGAAGTATTGTGTAATGGAGACAATCCAGTCTCCACAAACATGCAGATATTGTGGCGAGAGTTCACAGTAAGGCTACTACAAAAACTACATGGCCAAGGCTGGACAAACCCCAGTAGCCAGGTCGACATGGCAACTAGAAATCCCTTCTTGGTGCCCGGGAGGTACACCCGGTATTAGTGTACTGGGCCTAGCTGGGCCCCCTGTTTGGCTAAAGGAGGGTGCTGAGGCAGGCACATGACACAAAGGTGCCAACATGACTCTACAGCGGTAGAGAGGCAGCAGCAAGCATGCAGTGCAGACAGGCCTAACAAATTAAGAGGGGGAAGGGAGGGAAGTAGTGTATGTGTGTGTACTGAAGAATCAGTGTGCATGTGTAGTCCCAGAGTCAGATGTGTGTGTATAGTGTTAGTGTTTATGTGTGTATGTATTATACCAAAGACAGTGTGTGTTGGTGTGTGTTGTTGGATAATGTGGTGTTAGTGTGTATGAATGTATGGTGGTGTGTTACTGTATGCCAGCATATAGTGTTAGAGTTTGTGTATATTAGTGTACGGTGTTAGTGTGTGTGACTATAAGATGTTACTGTTTATGAGCATATGATGTTAGTGTGTGTCCTTTACTGTATGGCATTTAAGAGTTTGTTACCAAGACTGGCTCACAATCTCCATTCCAGTTCATCCTAAAAGTGTTTGATGAGGTTGAGGTCAGGGCTCTGTGCGGGACAGTTAAACTCATCCACCCACAAATTTGGAAGCATAGAATTGTGCGACATGCTTTGGTATCCTGAAACATTAAGGTTTACTTTTACTACGCCTAGCAAACCCTGATTTCAATAATTAAGAGGTGTGTCCCATTACTTTTGTCTATATAATGATGCACAAAGCAAGGTCCATAAAGACAGGATTGGATGAATTACATGAGTTTGGTGTTTGATTTATAATTACCATATGAACATACATACTTTAACTTGCCTATCTTGTCTCGAGTCTGATTAATATCTTTTATCTTCGCATAAATCCAGTCTTCAAGTTGTTTTTTATTTGGGAAATGTCCCAGCAAAGAAGTCAAATCATCGTTGTGCCTGGATTTTATTTTTCTTATTTGTTCATCTTTGTCAGCCTAAGAAAAGGACAAAGTCATTTTAGCTAAGGACAGAAAAGAAAAACTTATTGCACTGGTGGAATTCATAAATTATCTGTATGTTAACATATTTTAAAACAAGTTGAATAGGTAATACAATATGTTTGTCATCTAGCTATGAATAAACCACACATTGGCTGCAGTGTTCTGACTTGCTTCTCATTCCGAATTACTGGAAACATTTGCTACTTTCTACTGATGCAATAAGAAAGATTTTGTGTGTGTTCGTTTGTGCGTTTCAAAATACACAAAGAGATGTAATCTGGGTAGGTCCATTCAGATTGCCAAGGTTTAGACATTAATGGCTGTGTGTCGAGTTATTTTTAAGGGAACAGCAAATGTACACTGTTATACTGGCTGTACACTCACTACTTTACATTGTAGCAGAGTCATTTCTTCAGTGTTGTCACATGAAAAGATCTAAAATTTACAAAAATGTGAGTGGTGTACTCATTTTTGTGAGATACTGTATAAACACATTATATATATATATATATATATTACACACACACACACTTTCAATTATTGCAACCTTGTTTGATTTAATTCCCTTGAAAGGGAAGTTGTGTGGCAATATTCATAGCACCAAATCACCAAAACATAGTCCCTGCCTTTGTTAAATCTGAGCAGTGTTACAGTGATGTTTTCCAATTTGTATCGGTTTCAGGAGTAAAACCCAGATAGAAGATGGGATTGGTTGTCAGTGTTCTCATACAGATAAAGGAAATTTTATTTGTTGCCAGATGTAAATGTTTTACAATAAAGTGTTTTTTCACTCATTCATGTGGGGATTTTCAGCCCACCTTTTCAGACACTCAATTACTCATACTTCTGGGCATTCAGCTACACCTTCTATTTCCTGTACCAACTGGAAAGTTAAGACAACATGTAAATAATATTTACTACTCATTGTTGTCACGGTAATGAGTCCCTTTTGTCGGTTCATTGTTAATTTTATGGGTTCCATAGAAATAAAAATATACAAACGAGGAGGTAGAAATCAAGAAGCCAAGCAACAATTTACACCAAGATGTCTTAATCCTCATCATCTGAAAATTACTCCTCACTTAATATGAACCACAGAAAAATATTAACAGCTCAAACAATCTATCATAGAAATCTTTCCCACCAACTGTTAGTCCTCATACTTGTTAGTGAATATGAAGCCTTTTGTGAAGAGTCCTTTTTAAAGTCTTCAATCATTTTCTCCTAACTAGTACAGAGACAATTAGCAAAAGTTTATTATATGACTGCAGTTTTACTGTCCCTTTTACTATTGATATGTAGCGTATAATACCTTAAGCACAACTGGAATAAAGTGTGTGCTATTATAAACAAAGCTTTTCTGGTAGGTAACATTAGAAGAATCTCAAACATGCACTTTATGAGTATCCTCAGTAAGAACAGAAAAGGGAATTGTTAATATTTTATTTTGTGTCATGCTCTCAAACTATTTTATTCTGTTGGAGAAAAAAAATAAAGTATTTACTTACTTTATCCTTTTTCAACATGTCCATCTGAGTTCTTGTCATTGTGTGCGTATTAAGCTGTTCCATCTCTTGATCCAATTTCCTTAATCTTCTGTCCAAGTCAGACTTCTGGTTCTGGAGTTCAGTTACTTCACCTTTCAAGGCATCTATATTGCAGCACTTCTCCGTGTTCTCCAGCTCACGTTCCTATGCCAGACACCAAAGGCATTATATTTGGAACATTAGGTTATATATAACCCATCGCTTTCTAAACTGATGCTGTGGTCCACATACGCATTCAGTATTAGTCTACATTGCCAAAGAACAAGATGGATATAGCCCATTCACATTTTTAACAGAATTCTATAGGTCAGGTGACTTCCACCAATATTACAATTTTCCCATACAAGAGTTAAGTATGCTTTTGTATTAATATGTAACATATCTATGCTTTTGTATTTAAATTGTACAATTGTAACCCTTTGTGTTAATTTCCTGTCTTCCATTTGTTTTGTTCGTATCAACTGCAGTTTATTTAAATTAAATAATAAATACAATTAAATAACTGCAAATGACCCCAATATTACATAACTGGAATAAAAATAGCAATAATAATAACATTAAACAGTACTGACCAGGGGTGAGGCTTTTGTTAATGGACCTGGGTGCAGTATTTCTACCCCACCCCCTTGTAACTACAACACATACATACACTAACAAGCAAACTCGCTCAAACACCATATACTTACAAATTATCTCTTTCCTCACCCTTGCACCACTAATTTTAGGCTCAACCTGAAACGCCATACAATGACACACACGCACAATTTAACAAAGTATGCCGACACACTTATGCTAACATCCACCCACAAACACCATACACTAACATACACACATGCATGCTAACCATATACAGTAACACATGCAAACACACACACTAGCACATCCACACTCTAATGCCACAAACTATCGTCATATAATACATAGAGACAAACTATCACACACTCACAAAAACACCATACACTCACACTCTAATCAGTGCAGCTTGCCAGCACCCACTCCTCTTTCCACTTCCCTTCACTACAGCTTGTAGTCTCCATGGAAGCTTCCACACTTCTGCCACCCTGGATCACGTAACATGCATTATATGATCTGCTTAGTGCCTTGATTATCTGATGCCTGGGTGACATGCACATGTGGCACCCACCCCTGGTATTGATGCAGTGCTAACACTTTCTGAATGAGAAAATATCTCACCGTCTTCAAAAGCTCCTCATCTAGCTCCTGCAGCCTATCAGAAGATCCCTCCAGGCTCTGAAGCTCTGATTTTATGCTCCTAAGATCTGTTTGTTTCTTGTTTAGAGTGTCAGATTTTAACTCAATAGTGCGTTCTAGTCCAGTCTTCTTGTCTCTTATTTCATCGATTTGCTTTTGCTTCATTGCTTCTCTCTCTGTGAATTCTCTCTGCAATGATTAGGGGTATTAAAATAGACCAAAACATGCACAATATACAATAATGCCAAGGCAAAAGATCTGGCATTGAGGTGGTCACACACAAGTCGAAAAACTTTGGAAGGAAAAAGACCAGAACACAAACAAACCACAGAAAGGTAATTAGCTAAGTAGTATTGTGTAGTCAAGAGAATTGTCAAAATTAAAGCCAACTTCTTATTCTCATCAGATGTCTTCTGGAAAGAGAATTCAAATTTACCATGATCTGGTTTGTGTGGGCCTCATCTTTTTCTAGTCTTTCTTTCACCAGCTTCTGAAAGCTACTAGTCTGTCTTTGATTAAATGGGGTACGCTCAAAACCATCCAGCTCCAGCTGCGCTGCCAAAGTCTTGATAAGTGCGTCTCGTGTCTTGATGTGCTGCTGGTGCTGATCTGCCTCCACCTGTAGACGTCCTATACAAAGAAAGTGAACAGGGAGAATATCACAATATACTTCAAAATTAATGTATAAAACAGCTGGTACACATAGCAAAAACAAAACAAAAACCAACCTCCTGATCTTAATTATATTAGGCCTTACAAAAATATTGCTAATTCTGCAAAGCAAATATAATTGATAATATCACTAATGTCATATAGAATATCTTGTTTCAAACCCCTATATAACACACAGGCTTATAATAAAAACTAAAACTACAGCAACGGAAGAATGCAAACCTTTGTATTCCAATTATTCACCGTCCAATTAAAGCACATCATAAACAAAAACTAGTTTCTACACATAAATATAACGGCAGACATGCACAAATATCTTTCAATTTCTCATAGAATGCATTATGAAATGATATCCTATATATACACACAACACAACACAGACATGCTGTTAGTAGAGATTAAAACATGTTTAGTTGACGTAACTAACTGCGCACCTTGCTGAATCAGCAGTTCGCCTTTCTCCCTGTTCAGTCTCTGTAACTCTTTGTTTGCTTTTTCTATTTCGCGTTGGTGATCCTGCAAACGCCTCTCTTTTTCTCTCACAGTTCTCTGGTGATTTTGATACATCTCATTCAGTTCGTCATCTGTGCCTTGGAAGACCTGTATTAAAGTTTACTTCATGATTAGTGATACAAACGGTTCTAAAGCAGACAAATCTATCGATGAAGCTAGTTAAAGTAAAAATATACATCTGCACACCTTTCCCATATAAGACTTGTAATAGTGGGAGTAAGAGCAGTATGATTTGGTGAGAGATGTCTTCAAAAAAAAAAAAATGCTCTTTTGGCATGTAATGTTATAAATAAAAACAGAGTTAATCTGTTTCTCATAGCAATTCAGGCTACTGCACACAAACATTACAATATAAAGATATGTCGTATAGGTTATGATTTTCTATGTTGTAGAACATTGTAGGTTGAGTTAAACCTTTTCTATTTTCTCTTCTAGATCTTGGTTATCTTTTTCCATGGTCTTCTTCCGGCTCTCAAGAGCTTTAATTTCATTGTCAAGCTTCATTACTTTTGAAAGATTCCTCTGAATGTCACTCAGTCGACTCTTAACGAAAAAACAACAAAATAAAAAACAAAACATGTAAAGCTTTGAAAGTCATAGCTTCCTCACATTAAGTATTTACAAGGCCACTAACGCCAACGAGTGATTCAATAAGAGTTTAATTTGCCCAGTTACAGTGCTGGGATGAAAACGCTCCTCTTTGGGAGAAATATAAGGATGACCCTCAATGTTTAAATGAACAGCAAGTCTCATGGGTCTCATAAAACGTCATACTCAGCTTACTCAGAGTGTGTAACATGAAAAATAAAAGGTATTTCTAAAAATGCCAAGGGCACAATTAGAAAGTATAGGAAAAAATACTTATTACATGGAAATATGCAACCAGTTTTAATATTTTGCCAAATAAAAAGTAGCACTGACCTCTAAAATCGCTGTAATTTTTACTATAATTGTACCATATACCTACACCCACATAATCATACTGAAAGGATGGCAGCATGACAGCTAACCTAGATGGTCAATCAGTCAAATACAGGGTCCAAGTGGAATGTATGACAAAGTTACTGGATAATTCTAGTTCATTCACTCAAAACACAAGTTTGTTTTTCCAAAATCCAGATTAGTCTGTTTGAAATCATTAAACATTGGGCATTTTTAGTTTTAAAAGCACAAAGAGTGAAGGAGAGAGACATGCATCCATACCTTGAGGGGCTCCAGCTGATTTTCAATGGACTTCACATTTTCCCTGGACGCTGCCATCTGGGCTTCTTTACTCCGGAGATTGTCTTTAATTTCCAGCGACTTCTCTTTGTTTTGTTTCAGATATTTTAGTGCAGTCTGATATTCCCTCACTTGTTGAGCTTGTTTATGACGCACTTGTCTTAAAGTGTCCAAAGCTTTAATGTACCTTGTAGGTTAATATTGAAGATATTATGAAGTTAATAAACTAGTACAGACATTAAGTTAGAATCTTGTGGTATCGTACGCATTAATAGTGAACGCTACTAAAACTGTGCAGAGCATAATATTCAGCTTTAAAATTACACTTCAAACTAATTAATGCATATTCAAGTCCATGAATATGGTGTCTTGCATATGAAAACATTAGGTAAACATAGGTAAAAAGAAATGTCATGTATCAGCAGATGGAGAACACTGTTCACCTTGTAGCTGAAAATATTTCATCAAATTTTGTTTTCAGCTGTCTCCCTTCGCTTAAAGGCCAGTTTGACTCCTCCTGGTGGCAGAAAATCACATTGTTGAGAACGGCGGTGGAGACTCCTAACGCACTGATCATTTCCTTGTCCACTTCTGCACATTTGGTACTCAGGCTGACCTTCTCCCCATGCCTATCACAGGTACCGACAGAAGAAAATCATAAAAATACTTTTCAAAGTAATGTTATTCACAGTAAAAACAGACTAAATTTACTTAGCATTAATACTATAAAATGTTTCATCGAGAACAGCTGTTTTGGAGCCAAAGCTCCCCCCCCCCATTTACTGTGTGTTATGGTTGAACCTATTCCTTTGTGAAGAAATGGAGGTAAACACAACTATCACTTAATGTAATGATCCTTTAAAAACCAATATCTTGGAATTGTTTTGAATGCTCGACTGCCAACTACTTGCGATTCAATGTGTTACTGTGCATTTTTTTAACTTACCTACGTCTTATATTATGCAACGAATGTTAAACTACTAAAAATTGTAGAGTATCATAATACGGACATCGTGGAAAATAGCAAAACCCTGTCCCATGCAAGTGACTCATTTTGGGACTGATACTTATGTTTTTTATGTTCTTAATACAACAAGGTAAACTACAGTCCTTATTTGCACTTTAAAATTTAACATTTAAAAAAATCAAATCAAAATGCATAAAGACTGGGCCAGTCCTGGGATGACAGAGCTGTCGTATAACTTTAATATCATTTTTATACTCATACATTCTTGCAGCTACAGCAGCATCATCAATAGGTTTTGGCCAAAAGCATCTCCTGATAAACAGTACACATGATACACTGTTGGTGCACTCACTGATTTGAATGGCAGGAATCACCGTGAGTGTGTTAGTCTACAGTGTCCGTGTTTTGGGGTTGTATTATTTTTTTTCACATTTAAGGACCTAGTACATATTAAATACTTACAATATACATTAATATGCATTCATACATGGCTGTCTGGGGCAGTAGACAGTCCCTTTAAATTGCCATTTTATGTAATTTTGTGCATAGCGACATACACAGCATTGAGATTTGAATATGTATCGGAATATTTAGTTGTGGGTAAACTTAAACATAACCACGAAGCCTCCACAGTAACGTTGATTTTACAAAAACACTTACTTTATTCTGGTAATAACACCCTCCAACGTTTTAAATTCCGTTTTTTTTCCTTTTTGAGTGCACACCATGGAACGCTGAACTGCCACAAGTTCTCCATTAACGTCTCTGAGCTGCAGTCGAATCTGGGCTCTAACATCCGTTTCGTGAGCAACCTGCCGCAAAAGAATTTGTCAGATGTACTGTGGTCTTTAATACAAAATGTTTAGATGAGAAGTAACTTGATAGGAACAAATAATGCACATTTGTCAACAAGTTGTTAAAAATACATTATAAACATAATATTCATAAACAAGTAAACATCTGCAGAACTGTTATTTTATTTTTAAAACGTTTTACACACATAAAAACTGCACAGAAAGAACCCTTCACTGCTTCAATGGCAATTCATCTTTAAAACTAATGAATTCTCTCTGGTTTTATAACTTGGCAGCACTCTAAAGTTAACCTGTAGACAAAAAAACTCAAAATGTGAAACATTATTGGAAACTGTAACTATATATTACAAACATTTACATGTATATATGGCATATTTCACAAAGTTATGTGGAACAGTACATTTAAGATGGCTACTCCCATTACAATGGTAAGAAATGTATGTTTTGACAAAGTGTAATTTCCGCATCCGGCTCATGTGGAAATTAAACGTTCAAATATGGGTGCACACACTAGTATTAAGAAAAGGAATATAACCAAAAAGTACCTTGGGATCATGTACAAATGTATTTCCTTTTGATCCTGGTGGAAAATCTGCCGTAGTGATATACTTTAGGCACTCAATAATAGTCTGCAAGATATTCAAAACAGCAGTTAACACTGAGCATTTAGCACAAAATGGATTCTCTATATAATAATTTTTATTTATATAGTACCATTCTATTCAACAGTGCTGTACATATATAAAACATTGTCACTGCAGAAATTGTCAGTCACGCTGGGCAGGGCCTAAAGCAAAGTGCATTATAAACCTGATGAATGTTGTTTTGTGCTGGAGGGGCTGCTGCATAGCGTTGTGTGTATGGAATAAAATGGGCTGCCGCGCAGTGTTATGTGTGTGGAATAAAATGGGCTGCCGGATGGTATTAAGGGCAGTTAAGGGGTAAAAGGCAGCTCTATTTCCTCCTTTCTAAAAAGGAGAGGGGTGCTGGTGTTGTGTATGTGTAGGAAGGAGGCGGAAAGGGTGTAAAGAAAAAAAAAAAAGAAAAGAAAAGAAAAGAAAGAAGAAAATCTTGGGCAGATTGGCTGGTTTACATATATTTTATTTCTAACTACATTCAGTGCAAAATAAAAGTGGGCAGCCATTGAAGAAATAATGGAAGAAATACCACAACAGCATTTAAACCCACCTGTAATAGAGTGAACTAAACAGACATTCTATAATTACAGGAAAGCATTTAAAATAGGAGTCAAAACTAATTATTAGTGAAGTAAATTGTGTGTGTTTTGGTGGCAGAGGGAAAACCTTCTAGTGATCTCATCATGACATCACAAGGGTTTCCCCGGGTTTAAAAAGGGATCCATGGAAATTATATAGGATCTCTTTTTTTTTTTTTTTTTTTTTTTTTTTTAGAGATTAATGTAAAAACAAACATAAAATAAAAAATTTTGAAAAAGTATTGCTGAACACAGGTTAGTTTATTTTCCAGCCACTTCACGTATTCTGCGTAAGAAATCCAAAACAACATTGTAGTGTGTTTGAAAAACATTTTTTTTTTTTTTTTTTTTTTACCACCAACTTTAGATGAGATTGGTAGGAAAATATTTTAACACGGTTTTGAGACCTATGAGCGATATTTTAGATGGAGCCTCAGACTACCAAAATATTTAAATTTTTGCCGAAACAAATGAAAATCCTAGGCATGGAAGTTGTATTAAAACTCAGGTATATAATTATATTTGGATATTTCTTATTTGCACTAGCTCTGTACAATTTCAGACAGGTACAATAATGTGTTTTCCACTTATTTCATACAAAACGATGGATTATATAGATAATGTTTATATAAATTAAAGCCCTACTTGCCCTGAAGAAAAAAAACCCTATATGCTATTTGTGTGGGCACACTGAAAAAGAGGGAAAGTGCGGTCTGACAAGGATATAGAAGATATTTAAAAAATATGTCAAGTATAAAAATGCCTTTGTTGTTAAGGGGTTAAGCATGGAGTGACAATGGAGCAAATGAGAGATGTCTTTTAAGCAATTGATTTATTGATTAATGTTTTTATTTTGTACTTACTTGTGGCTTTGTTGCATTGTTAATGTGTTGTAATTTTGTAATTAACGCACAAGGATAATTGTATAAAAAGTAATTTATAAACTTAGGTCCTTATTTTGAGAAACAGAAAGAGTGTCTTGTTTTAATAAATGGTAAATATTGGTGTTGGTTATTTAACAGAATAGCAAATCTGCTTTCCAGTGCAGTGGAGCTCTCTGGACTGATAAAACCTAGTCGATAATTTCCATTTGCTTACTTTTTATTTACATTTTGTAAAAGAAAATGAAAGCAAACAACCTATTTCCTCTCCACAATACCATTCTTGCTTCACATTCTCACTCATCTGAAAGTCACACTGCAAACATCTCATGCACTAGAAATTTTCAAAGGGATTTTCTTCCCACTTGTAAAACGTGATTTAGGGTTAAAACAAAAAACTCTGCAACAATAGAAAACAAAGATTTGGTTTTCCTAAAACAAAGGGTATTAACGTTTTCCTGCAATAATTTAAGATCACTACAATTTTGGTTTGTCACCCAAAACCAAAGTGTTCACATGATTATCTGATGCATGTAATTTAAATGTAATGGCACAGTGGTTTTTAGAAATATTGCTTATTTTCAAAACTAGTTGTCCATTTTCTTTTAGTTTAATCACACAATTTTTAAAAATTTTTTTTTTTTTTTAGAACCTTACGTATATTGATAACCAATCAGTTAAAAAAAATGTCAACAAAAATTAAAAATATTTAGGGGACAGTCTTAATATTGAAAACTCCTCATATAGCATGGTATGTCATGGTTTTTGGATGTAGCGGTATGAAAATTGAATGAATAAATTTAGTGTTGATCCCTCTATAAAAGCCTGATCAAGCAGCCTAAAAGCCAAATTTATTTTATAAAGATGTTTTTTTCCCCCCACACTTACTCCAGCTTCTTATCCTCAAAATCACAGTGAGGCAGAAGTCACTGCCAAAGGCAATATTGACAGCCATGGCAGTTGACGATGTGCATGCGACTGGCTCCTCGAACAATCGCTTGCACGTTAGTATTTTATTGGCTACTGCAGGTTTGCCTGGGTCTTCAGACAGTCCTGCAAGCTGCGGTCAGGGACAGTAGCAGACAATGTAATAAGTCCAGTGGTTTTGCGGGGGCATATATATATATATATATATAAAAAAAAATATGTTCTTCATATAATATTACATTATTATAACATACCCTTCAAATGTACGTACTGTGATAACAGCTGCCTAAATTGCTGGTGCTATAAAATAAAATATAACAACGTCATCTAGGACATCGCAATTTAGCTTTCAGACTTACTGTTTTTCCAGCCCCGTTTGGTCCCACTAAAATGGTTAGTGGCGTGAAGAAAGTAATAACTTGCTTATCCTTATCTTCTACCCCAAAGCTACGCACACCAAGGATGCTCATCTTTTCAATTTTAGACATTTTTGCTGAGTTCCGTTTCTCTCACAATCATACCAAAATCACCGTTCAATGAATGGACCTGTATAAGAATAACACGTTTGTCAGCAAACTAGACACATCTGTTAACACAGAGCATCTGATTTAGAGGATATTTTACATTAAATTTATTTTATGTGCAATAAATGTACTTTTGGGAGATTATATATATATATATATATATATATATATATATATATATATACCGTAAATAAAATAGCGAGAAACAGAAAATACAAGGTAGCTATATACAGCTATTCTAACTAAAAGGGGATCATTATCTATAGTTTATTAATAATATAATATGATTAAATAATATTCGTTTTGAATATAACTTGCAACCCTCCAATGACTGAGAATAATAAATAAAATATAGGTTGTTTTAACTATTTACAAAACAGACATTTTGGAACATATCACAGGCGCTGGGTTTATGCAGACATTGGGAAGCCTTCAGCAAGGCTGACGTTTATTTACTTAGCAGAATACTTCCAGGATCAGCTGGAGCGGCCCGACTAACACACAGAGCAGAACAATAAGACCGCGGCACAGCCGCTGGGCATACAATAGCGGCGGTTCGCTGCACGGAAGCGCCCGGCGCACAACGGAAACCTTACAAGCTCTGGAGAGGATACCCAACCTGTACGGTACCTCTTTTTCGGGACTTCTCCGACTCTACGGGCTGAAGAACACGAGTCCGGCAGGACATGCGACGTCATCGCGTGACCACGCCTCCTTCAGATTCCCGCGCGCACACTGCGTGAATGTCTAAATCGTGGCGCAGCGGATGATGCTTTAAGTGGAGTGCAAGGTAACCTGTACGGTCTCAGAGGATAATGAGACATCGATGTATTTCTAATAATCGGATTAAAGGTGCTTTCATTTTTGAAATTCATTTTAATAAGTTTGCACAGACGTGCTTTTGTAATGTTGAGTAGTAACATAATTTAACGTTTGCTTGCTGTTACCTAAGGTGACCAGATTTGTAAAATGAAATCCGGGGACATTTTTTTTTTAAATTGCCAAATGCATATATGCAGTGTATTTGGTATGTGTTTATGAAGTGATTGTATAATATACATGTTATTTCTCACATTTTGTCCATTAGATAAAAAAGCACTTCGTAAAATCTTTTGGGCATGGCCGGATTAAGAGCATCATGGGCCCTGCTGCTGAAGAGTTTGGTGGCCTTTTTATGGAAATAAATAACAGACAGAATTTCTCCTCAGCATTTATGTGTACTGGAGAAACATGACATCAGTGCTAGGCAGATAATATGATATACAATCTTATGTGATGGGATTGGGAGTACATCGTTACACAAAAATAAAGTAATCATACACGGGACGCCTGAAGCCACAATTAAGTGCTAATCCTTTTTAATAAAATATGCAGAGTGAAATAGAGTAAATAACAGAAAACCTTTACTTTTACGCTGATTTCTGGGCCTAGAAAGTTTTGTCCTCTGAAGCGACTACAAATTCAGGAGGGCGTTTTATCTCTGGGTAAGTAAAAATTAAATTGCGTATGTGCTCGATTATAAGACTATCCCACAAAATCTGAATATTATTTTAGGAAAAAATAAAACCTGAATATAAGATGACCCTATAGGAAAAATTTTTTGCTAGTAAGTCATTCATGTAAACTATTTTTTTATATTTAATAAAAGCTATGATTGAGAAAAATATATTTTTTTGGTTTTATTTCATTTTATTTGCCAACCTGCCCCCCAGCTATGCACATCTGCCCCCAGAAATGCCTTATACCCCCTATATACAACTGTGCCTCCCTGATATGCCTTATACCCTCCTATATACCACTCTGCCCCATGATATGCCTTATACCCCAATACGCCACTCTAGCATATAGGGGGTTAAAGGGCATATCATGGGACAGTGGCATATAGGGGGGTATAAGGCATTTGTGGAGGCAGAGTGGCATATAGGGGGTTAAAAAGCATTTCTGTGGCACTCTGTCTCCAGAAAAGCCTTATGCGTCTGACTCCCTGGTGTCTAGTGAAGGCCCGCATTAGTTCCGCTGGGGCGTCTATGACTGAGCACTGGAATGTCATGTGGCACTGATACTCCGTCATAGAAGTGCCAGCAGTAGCGGGGTTGTCTGCGTCCATAGAGCAGACGTTTGTCAGCTACCAGAGAAGAGAATTCCCCATGGTGCGCGTAGACAACCTCCGCTGCTGCCCGTGCTAACGCCGATGCTTGGTGATAGAAGCCCCGGTGGAAGTGCTGACAGCAGCTAAGGTTACCAGACAGGAGGACCCCGGTCCCCTGCAGCGCTGCGGGGGATCTGGATCTTAGTCTCATAGTCAGACCTCTATTTTTCAGGCGGCGACTATTATGCTTATATCTTTCTTTACTTTCAACAGCAGCAAAGGTAATATACAAGATAGTTAGAGAAAAAAATGAACAGGTAGGTGTAACCAAACATGCTATATGTATAGGTAGTCCATTATCAGGTCTGGTAGACAGGTATAGTGGCAGTTGAACCTTATAGCTCCTCCTCTTTCTTGATGCGAGAGGACATGTCTTAGTAGAATAAACAACGAGAAGAAACAATTCCTGAAGAGAAAACTGGGGAACTTGTAACGATGAAGTAGTATTTGTCCGTCTCAAGCTGAGGAGAAAAAACAAACAGGGAGGGTTTAAGGGTGGGATAATAGTCGCCTCCTGTCTTTAATAAAATCTATATTTTCTAGCGTCCAGACTAGGAAAATCTGGAATTTTATGGCAGACAGGAGGCTCCTATTATGCTGGTTTAAAGCATAAGTATAACTATAAAACAACACTAGAGACATGAGGTTGAGGTCGGTAATAAAACGATTTAAATGTAGAAGCCGATGACCAATCGGCTGCTTTAAGGATGTCATTTAAGGAGCCTCCTGCTTGTAAGGTTTTGGTAGACATAGCACCTCTAGTGGAGTGTGCTCCGAATTTAGAGATGTCAATACCAGCCATGGACATAATAAGTCTGACCCACCTTGCTAGGGTGGCAAAAGTAACTGGTGCGTAGGGTTTACAATAGGAGATTGGTAACTGTTGGGAAGACGAACTTCTAAGAGTATGAAAGCGAAGTTCATATGTTTGTAAACATCGAACGACACATAATTTAGGATGGTCAGGAAAACAGGGATAAAATACCTTTTTAAGGTTAGTTTTGGTACGTCTATTTATAATAAAGTAAACACCGTCAGGGGAAAAAGTTCTGTTAGATATATCTACAGCTTTAACATCCGACACTCTTTTAAAAGAAATTAAACATAGTAAAACAGTTAATTTAGAAGATAACAATTTAAGAGAGAGTGAATCATTATCATTCCATGAATTAAATACATCTAGACTAAGATTAACATTCCAAGTGTCTGTGTATTTTGGACGTGGAGGCCTCTGAAATCTGATGCCTTTTAAAAGTTTACAAACCAAAGGGTGTTTGCCTACAGGAAAAGAGTTAATATGGGAATGGTAGGCAGAAATGGCAGAACGGTATAGATTCAGGGTCCGGTAAGTTTTACCGGAGTCAAATTCTAAAGAAAGGAAATTTAGGATTTGAGAGATAGATGTTTGAATGGGATCCAGATCCCGTTGCATGCACCAATGAACCCAAAGTTTCCAGGCTGATCTGTAATTAGATCTGGTACCTGGGGCCCATGCTTCTGACAGTAGTCTTTGAGTAGAAGCTGAAAATTCTGGATTCGGTTCGAATGGCCTGAGATCAGCCATGCTATCAATGTCAACTGTTTGTCTAGAACAAGAGGGTGTGGGTTCCCTGATGGGTGTAATAATATCGATTGGAAGGTCAGGAAGATCCGTGGGAAGTCTACGGCCATGTTCAGTATCTGGGGAAACCATGGTTGAGCTGGCCACCATGGGGTGATCAGGATTAGGTGAGATTTTTGCATGGATACTTGAACAAGAACTCTGGATATTAGAATGAATGGGGGAAATGCATAGTTGGTTCCCGATGGCCAATCCTGAAGGAAGGCATCCGTCCCCAGAGCTTCCGGATCTGGACGCCAACTGAAGAAATCCGGGAGATGTCTATTGAGGCGAGATGCAAACAGGTCTGTTTGACATGGTCCCCAAAGGCAATTGAGTTGATAAAAGATTTGGGGATCGAGTCGCCAATCGCTGTAGTCTACTAGGAAGCGGGAGTTCCAGTCTGCTATCGTGTTGGATAGACCTGGAAGATATTCTGCTTTGAGGGAGATATTCCTCTCTAGGCAGAAGTGCCAGAATTGTTTTGCTAGATCGGCTAGAGGTTTTGATCTCGTACCCCCTAGTTTGTTGATGTATTGGACTGTGGTAATGTTGTCCATCTTGAGTAGGACACAACAATTTGTTTTGTTTTTGATGAAACTCTTGAGGGCAAAGGATCCCGCTAGAAGTTCTAGATAATTGATATGCATGTGGGATTCTGAATGTGACCATTTCCCTCCTGTGGAATTTGTACCACAGCGAGCTCCCCAGCCTATACGGCTGGCGTCTGACTCTATTGTTATATCCGCGAAGGAACTGAAAATAGTTTTCCCATTCCATGATTGAACATGATTCAGCCACCAAAGAAGTTCTTCTTTGGCCTCCATATCTAATGAGATCTCGTCTGAGTATCCCAAGCCCTCTCTCAGATGTCTCGCCTTGAGACGTTGAAGGGCGCGATAATGGAGGGGAGCTGGAAATATGGCTTGGATTGATGCAGAGAGTAGACCCTCAATCCTTGGCACAGATTTTAGGGAGATTATCTCCTTGTTGAGAATAGATCTGATTTATTTCCGAATGGTTTTTAATTTCTTTGAGGGTAGACTCAGATTTGCTTCCTGAGAACTGATGATGAACCCTAAGAATTCTACTTCCCTTGAAGGGGTCAAAATGGATTTCTTCTCGTTTATGAGGAAACCCAAGTTTGTCAGTAATGAGATTGTCCAATTCATATGGAGGTGAATGGTATGAAGGTCTTGAGACATGAGAAGGATATCGTCTAGATAGATGATAAGTCTCACTCCTCGACTTCTAAGGAGGGCTATGACAGGTTTCAAGATTTTTGTAAAGCACCATGGTGCTGAAGAAAGGCCGAAGGGAAGGCAATTGAATTGCCATTTTTGACCTTCCCATATGAATTGAAGAAAATGTTGATGTGAAGGATGAATTGGAACAGTCAAATAGGCATCCTTCAGGTCTATTTTTATCATCCAATCGTTTTGGATTAATAGATCTCGTAAGAAATGAATTCCCTCCATTTTGAAATGGTGGTACCGAACAAAATTGTTCAGTTGTTTGAGATTGATGACGGGACGATAGCCGCCATCTTTCTTTTTCACAAGAAAAAGGTTGCTCAGAAAACCCGAATGAGATTTTCGTCCGCTAGGGAGAATTTTAGAGAAAAGGGTAGAGACATCTGTATTGGTGTTTTGAAAAAGTCTATTTTGTAGCCGGTGACAGTGTCTAGGACCCATGGGTCTGAGGTTATATAGGTCCAAATATGGGAAAAAAAGTGTTAACCTGCCCCCTAAGGTGATTTGGGAAGAATGGAGAGGAAGATGGCTTACGTGAATATGGTCTGGATCTGCCTGATCCGCGTTGTCCTCTTGGCTTCCATGATCTTCCCCTTGAGGGGAAGAAAGGGGAGGTATGGTAGGATTCAGAGTGTGGGCGGAATCCTTCTTGAGAAGGGCCTTCTCGAGTTGGATGATCCGCTGGGAAAGCGGCCCCTGCCTTTCCCAGCCCTTCCAAAAACCTTAGGGTTGAACACCTTCTTAAGGTTAGATCGGGCCTTGTCTAACTCAGAGAAAACCTTTACGTATTTATTGATTTCTTTAAGAAAGGCTTCTCCGAAGAGGTAACCATCGGCTGATGGCCCTGGTTCTTTATGAGCTATGTTAGTTAGTTGAGGGTCCATTTTCATTAATAAGGACCGACTCTGAGTTGGAATCCGAACTTTCATCAGAAGAGGTTCTGTATGAGTCTGGTTTGGTGCGTGATCCTTTTTTATTCCGTTTTTCTTCCTCACGGATGGAGGGTTTTTTGTGTGATTTAGACACACTTTTTGTATTGCTGTGGTGTGACAGCGATTCATAATTTGTATCTTGATCTCTATCCTTGTTTTGGCATTTAGTGCGCTTTGTGTGATGGATATGATTGTCAGAGCAGTGTTTCCTCTTTAGCCAGGTCTTTGGATGACTCCTCTGCAGACCAGAAACATTCTGGGGTAGCAGGAGTGTGAAATGACCTTTCCCTAAAAAGGGACACAGATATGGCATCTGCCATAGATTTTGATAGTGTTTCCTGCATGGAGGACATGGCCGTAATAACAGCAGAGGAAACAGATTTATTAAGTGACTCAGATAGTTTGTCACTGTCAATAGTATGTGCAGAATGAACAGTGTCACTAGAGGTCTTTTTGCTGATTTCCTTATTGGCCATAATGCTGATAAGGAGCCAAAAAGAAACAGTATATAATAATAATAATTGTAAAGTATAGGTAGGTTGTAGAGGAAGCTAGGTAGATAGAAACAAATTGCTAGTATTTGAAGCAAATTGCTACAAGTGAGCCTGTTTGTCTTGCTGAGGTACTGTGAGGAAGATGGGCGGGGACGCAAAGCAGCTGATCACCAGCTGAGTGTAAATTAAGGGCGGGAAAACGAAAAGGGGGGATGGTGCGAGCAATATGGTGTTTGCGAGCAGCAGAAATATCCAAATGGACGCTTCTACCGCACTGCGACTGCAAACAAGTAAGGGAGACAAAGAGAAATTAACTCCCAGAAGCTAATATAGAAATGAGAGGTGCATCCCGCCGATGCCCGAGGCTCCCGAGGGTAGAAATAAATTATAAGAAAATAAAACTTAATATATAAAAATTGGAGAATATAATACAATAATAAATGATATTTAAACGTAGTGAATAAATGTAGGAATAATCAGTATAATATCTCATAAATATACAACAATGAAAGAGAGTAAAGTAATTGTACTTAACTGTCCGAACAGCAGCAAAGAAAGAGGAGGAGCTATAAGGTTCAACTGCCACTATACCTGTCTACCAGACCTGATTGGCTAATGGACTACCTATACATATAGCATGTTTGGTTACACCTACCTGTTCATTTTTTTTCTCTAACTATCTTGTATATTACCTTTGCTGCTGTTGAAAGTAAAGAAAGATATAAGCATAATAGGAGCCTCCTGTCTGCCATAAAATCAGGTAAATACGGTAGTTTAATTTATTCCTACAGTAAGGAATAAAGTGCCAGGACACCCAAACACACACCAGGACTGGCTCTGCCACACCGACATCCAAACACACACACCAGGACAGGCTCTGCCACGCCAACACCCAAACACACACACCAGGAAAGGGTCTGCCACACTGACACCCAACGGATGTAGTCCAGAACAAAGCAAAGTTAAATCTTGCTGGAACAGGCATGAGACATAGCACAAGACTCATGTGTGGGATGCTGCAGGCTGGGAGCGTGTAAGCTAAGCAGAGTAATAGCTGAAACAGAGCGGGCAAGAAACAACAGACAAGATAGACATGATACAGGGCACTACATGGAACAAGACAAGGAATACTCAAGATCAGACATGAACAGGACACCCCTCTACCGGGGGTACTAGACAGGACACCCCTCTACCGGTGATACAAGACAGGACAGGTCAGGACACCCCACAGGTTACATCACAGACTGACACACATAAATACAGGAACTAGCCTAGGACTATATGATAACTATTGGAGATTCCGTCACATCTTATGGCTATAGTATGCTTAGCCCACCACTACGCCAAAGTACTCCAGTGACGGTGGGTCCTAACGCTAATCCCTGATTACAGAAGTACGAAACAAACCAAACATGAAATCCAAACACATAGCAATGAGACATAACGGGTGGGGAACACCTATGAAGGAAACAGAGCTGAAGCAAAGAGCAGAACTAGAAACAAGGAATGGAGTATCAGAACAGAGCATAAGGAAATCCAGGAATGGTTTGAAGCAAAACAGAGAAACTGAAGCAAGATTGAGATATGCAGCTCCACAGCCTGGGTAGGACGTGACACCAGGACAGGCTCTGCCACATGGACACCCAAACACACAGACCAAGACAGGCTCTGCCACAACAACACCAAATACCACAGACCAGGACAGGCTCTGCCACACTAACACCCAAACACCCACATCCAGACAGGGTAGGCTATAACATTAATGTAAAAAAGTATTTTCTACACTGCTTTGTTGTTTACTCCTTTTTGTGTTTTTGCCCCCTTGTGTGTCGCCCCCAGCCAGCACTATGTGTATTTATGTCCTCATCCTGCCCCTCCCTTTAGTATTGATTTATGTAATGGCCCCCAACTGCCGCCCTTGTGTATTGATTCCACCAGCACAGATAAAATGCTGCCCTGCAGTATGGGGAAAATGTACATCTAACTAGCTGGCTCCTTCCATGAGTCTATACATACTCCTTCCATACTGCAGGGCAGCATTTTTTCTGGGCTGGTCAACAATATGTAAAAAGTTATACGTGTTCTGGAATAAGGTTGATGTGGTCAATCTAATGACCCTGCACTTTTGTATATTGCCCTCAGTTAGCCCGACATTGTATATTTATCCCACCACCCAGCCCCCCCTTACTATTGATTTATGTGATGCCCCCAGCCAGCACCTCTTTGTGAATTAATGCCCCTACACACTTGCATATTGCTCCCCCCTTTAGTATCATGTCAGCTCTGGCACTCAGATTGGAAGCTCAGGACTTGGTGGCTTTGCACCCAAACAGCCTGCCTGTGGCATCCTAGCCTCAAACAGCCTCCGTGTGCCATGTCCACTTACACATCCATGTTATCACACACACCTATTTATTCATTTACATATTAACAAACATTCATTCACTCAATCGTTCCTGCACCCTCCCCCATCCCCTTACCTGATCTCCAGATCTCTCGGTGCCACTCAAGAAGAGTGGGATAAGTATAGCTAAGGAAGTACCTAAACTATATGTTTAAGCCCTTTGTGACAATGGTTGTTTTAACATGTCTGCTGTGCTTGTGTTTAGCTGTAATTTTCTTCTTTCCCATTTACTGAACCCACACAAGTTATGTATGTGTCAGGACTCGGGTGATCAGGTCGGGTAGGAACCTACCTTCTCAGAAGGTAGAGTTCAGTTCAGAGCACAGAGACGCAAACTGGAATAATATATAGTTTAATCTGACGAATGTCACAGTGCTTATGCACAAAAAAATTATGAACAAAGGTGATAACAATTTAGACACAGAGTATACTGTAACGGGTTCACCAAGAGAGCTGTAGTAACTCCCAGAGATCACCCACAGGTATCCTCCTGTTGTCCCCGGAATCACTTCCAGCACCAGCCAGCATGAGCACCTTGGAACCCTGCTATGTGTACCCAATCAGTAGACACAACTACTTGAATTGAGTACAGCAGGAATGAACAGTTTATTGATGTAAAACATAGACTCATATATCCACAGAACTGCATTAACATAAATTAACAGATACATATATTCAACCCAACCTTTAATCCCCAGGCAGCAATCCTATTGATGGGATTAATTAAGCAATGGAGTTCCTGCCTGTGCTACCTTTGTTTGACAGCCAGGCTGGAGCCATCTCTGACTACCTTGGGGCCTTGTATGACAGGTCATTCTGTCACAAATACCAACCGAAACACAGAAAAACCTAGGTATACAAAACCCATATAGCTCATGTGCAGGAACCCTAAGGTCCTTGTTGAGTTTGAGAGTTTTCAATGATGTTACAAATCCTTAGAAAGTTCCAGAAAAAGTTCTCTGATTTTTCAAAAAAAAATTTGATCCCCTGGTTAGATGTTCCACCCCACCATTGTTACAGAGGGACATGCCAGGCCTAGCCCTTAGTATCACACATATATAAACTACATTTTAACATATATCTGTTAAGATTGAAAGATCCCATTGTGTCCTCGAGATGACCCATAGAGGACCATCACCCTAAATTCCATATGATAGGGGAGTTACCACTAATGATCACTGAGGCTGAACCAGAATTTATGGCAGAGCTCTGGTATGTAGAAGGTGTGGGTCAGTCTGTGTGGCTTAAGAGAGTGAGCTGTAGGCTGTAAAACACATCTGGGTAGGTTAACCCTTCCAATGCCAAAACGCTGTATTAGCCCAACACAGGCTCTGCATGACAGGCTGCACTTACAGTATTAACCTTTTTCAGGCAGGGGATAGCCAGAGGATTTATAGTTATTCATCCCAATGAGTAAGACCAAGGAATATTAGCTGTAATGTGCAGCAAAAGGTTGTTGAGCTTCACAAAATGGGAAGTGGCTGTAAGAAAATAGCAAAAGCATTGAAAATGCCCATTTCCTCCATCAAAGCAGCCCGCTAGCTGGCTGCGGGACCAAGTGACGTGACAATACTTACACACCCACACTAACATTCTTACACACGTATACTAACATACACATACAGTATATAAGTATGTACCTATTGATATTTTCAGTACCAAAGTTATTGTATCACTTCAATTGAATCTCTAAAACGGAAACTGTTGGATGGTCCTTCTGAGGGTGATCAAAAAAAAAAAAAGATCAAATGACAAGCATGTCATGGGACTAGGAATTAAAAAGAGGCGTTTATCTTGGCATAATGTGTCTAAATTAATTTAACCCAATTTGTATTGCTTTTCGGAATGCGATGACTGACATAATGTGAGCATTTCATCAAATTTTGATTATGATATAAATTCTGGTAAGGGCAACCAAGCTTCCAGCTTCATAAATGATACCATTGCTATTTTTGATGATAATAATGGAAGGTATTTTTTAACCATGAAGAAATCAGTCACCCCAGATCCTATAAATAGTCCCCTATTAACTAGATACCAAAATATATACTGGCAGATAAAGACACTTTCACTTAGAACATGAAATAAGAGCCTTCAATTCCACATTCCACATAGTTTTATATCCTACTGTAATCTAATACTTCTTTAAAAACAGAAGAAACAGTTGTTTATTGCATAATTTAAAAAAAGCATTTTATTGTACTTTTGATTTAGCTGAGAAAGCAAAGTTAATTATACGATGTTCGATTCAGATACCTTGAAAGGCTAGATCCAAAACGTGTTTTTTCTACTAGGCAAGGCCAATAGCCCTCTATGTATTGAACAAAGATGTTCTCTTTTCCTACTTATGGATTTTCAGTTAGCGGACTTGTCCTGTTGTAAACCTGTTCAAATTACTTTGTTCTGGAAATCCATTATTAGAGGCCTTGGGATTTATTTAAACATTTTTACTAACTACAAAAGTCCTCTTTGAAAACAGGATTTTTCTCTCAGTGTCCTTTAAATCTCAACAGTCTCTTGTCTCTTGTCATATTTTTGAACTCCATTTCCCTTTTTTTACCATAACAAAGTGGTCTGAGGGACTCTAGAGGACACAAGTCAATGCTATTCAAGACCCTATTTAAAGAAATGAGAGGACATTATCTTTATTTTGCCTTTGCACTAAACTGAAGATCTCTGTCAAGATGAAACATTTCTTTAGGTGATAGATTCTGGACATGTTCCTTTTTTTCGGCCCATTTGTTTTCAGACAACAAAGTTTTTTTTTGGGGGGGGGGTTATTTTTAATTCGGGAACTAAATTCATCGCCCAGTGCCCACATTTCTTCTCATTCACTCTCACTCTGTCACACTCTGATTCTCGTTCACTCGCGCTCATGCACTCTAAATGTCTGCCTACCTTCTCTGCTGACCACTTCTGCCAGAATGATAAGTGTCAGGATTGGGTTTGGAGCATAGGAGCAGAGGATGGTCCAAACCAATATCAGGAAGAAGTCCAATAGGTCAGGGGCCGGCAATGATCAGTGAAAAGGTAGTCCAAGCTAGGGTCAGGAAACAGACAAGTGGGGTAGCCCAATAGAAGAGCTAAACATCAAATAACAGAGAATCCAAAAGAGGGTATGTAGCAAGGCGAGCAGAGAAGAACAGGAATCTGGAGTCCAAGGACATACAGGAACCAAAGTTCTGGAACACAGTCCGAGAGGTTTTTATAGTGCTGCAGGTACCTACTCCTCCCTTGTACTGAACAAGCTCCTCACTGGATTGATTGCCAGAGAGGAGTGATTCCACAGCACCTGGTTCAATGTTTCTGTGTGTGAACATCATTGGTGGGTAGTGGATGGTGGAGCAAGGCTTTACCTCCCTTCCACAGGTGTACAACATTATGCTGATGCCTGGGCAACACCATTTTGGCCTTATGGGAGGCCAGCAGTGACGGAGGACAGCTGGGGAGAGCAGGCAAGGTTGAGAGGGGCATGACAATAAGCTTTAAACTAGCATAAGATGAGCCTCCTGTCTATATAACAAATTGGGATTTTACAAGTGTAACGAGCATAAAGTTGAGATTTTACTATTATTATTGAAACCCCCTATGTATGCTTCCTTATTTAATTAATTTGTGTTATTTTTGTCTTTTCAGTTTGCAAGTGCATAAGACTTCAGCTATGAGTTGAATTGCTTACATGATCGTATGATATGTGTGATCATTTTTAGCAAAAGTCTATATTTTATTTCAGGTCCAACCAGTTTTTTTTTTACATTTTGTTAATGCTTGTTGATTTTGTTTTATTTCTGTATATTGTTTTCATACCTAGTGTAAAACATGTGTGGAAAAAAAACAATAAATACTACTGCAAATCTTGATAAGTTGGTTGGTGGTAGAATTAGTGTATGGAAAGAGTTAAAATATTTGAAATACCCTACGGTGTCTAGTTTTCAAAAATATGTGGTTTGATGTGGTTAATTGCATTGGCTGGCTTCAAAGATGTCCCAAATAGTACAAGGGGTAAAATTAATAGATTTTAAAGCAAAACACTACTTGGATTTATTGTCCTATAACTTGGAAAAAAAACATAAAAAGATTGGGTATTTCTAAAGTCAGGACAAATAGTAGAATCTATTTAGCAGGTTCTTTCTTTAGCTTTTGTAGATTAATAAAATATTTTTTTTCTAATTTTTTTACTGTATTATATACTTTTTTAAATAGTAAATTATATGATACAATCAAAATAATCTAAAGCCCTTCTTGTCCTGAAAAAACAATATGTAACTTGTGTGGGTTCAGTAAATGAGAAAGAAGAAAATTACAGCTAAACACGAGCACCGCAGAAATGTTAAAACATTAAAGAGCACAAAAAATAAAATCAGCCATTGTCACGAAGGGGTTAGAAAAACGCTATACTTGTTTTAAAAAACAAAATATAGGTGACAGACAGTAAAAATAGGTGAAAATGCTGTTTTTCAATAATGCAAAATAGCCCAAAAGCTAACAATGTTTACTTAATATAATAATGTAGTCTGTAGTGTGATGCAACACCCAGTGGATTTAAGATCCATTATACTATATGTTTAAAAGGCTGACTTCTAAGGAATATCCGATTTCTGTGTCATGACACGTGTGCCTGTCATACAATAACATTATAAGTTCCACATTGGTATGAGGATGATATGTAGGAACTAATTTCCTTATTATAAGACTTTTTTTTAGCTTTTTTGGAGTGTGGGATATCCTAATTATTTGCAATGTATCTGACTAAGGCCGTCAGCTGTTGTTTTGTGACATAGTCTGAACAAGACCAATAGTAAATACAAAAAGGGGAATTGAAACTTGTTTAAATGATGCTAACAAATTATGAGATCATGTTACAATAAACTATGGAGCTTAATTTAATGACTGGGAGCTATAACGTAATAGTATTAGTTTTGGTGGGAGATCTATTGTATCAATTTTACATAAGTTCCCCCTAAATGCATTTTCCCTTTCCTCACCCCTCAAGCTAAATGCCCAACTGGAGACGTAATTCGCTTTGCATTCTACCTGCACTGATGTACTCACTTCTAGTTAAGCTTAAGCAGCCAATCAGTGGCAATAAAAATCTGATCATGGAGGGAGAAATAATATTTTGCAGCATGGCTGAAAAGTCTGTGTCAGGTAAGTGTTTGAGAAAAATGCTTATTAAAGTACCCACAGAGTCTTTTAATGTGTATTCTTCTATAGTAGGGGTGTCAAGAAAACTAGACTGCTGGATGCTGCCATTATGGCCAGTCATGTAATGCTTTGGGTGCCTTTCCCTGCTCACACTTGATTTAAGTACCACAAGGCATAGGTCGCCAAAGCACCCTTCAGGGATTTGATGTATCATGTATTATTTATTTAGTAAACAAATTACATTTAACTGGAGTTAAAATAATGCAATAAATACAATATACCGTATTGGCCTGAAAATAGGTCGCACCCCCCCCCCCACTTTAGGTCTTTAAAGTGGGGATGAGGCTAATATTAGGGGTTTAGCGCAGGGATGCGCTGTTCGTGTTGCCCAACGCCCGGGACATGCAGTTACGGGCGGGAAAGCAGCAGGGTTAGGATCCAGATCCCCCGCAGCGCTGCAGGGGACCTGGATCCTCCTCTTCCACTGTTTTACCATTTCACCAATGTGTATTTTTTCTTTAACAAAAATGTATTCTTATGTAAATGTAAAATAGCACCAAACTTTAAGGGTGCGGCCTATATTTGAGCCAATACGGTATAATATTCCTTTAAATAAGAAAAACACCCTCAAAGTGTGTGGGGAAACCCTGTGACATGTGACTATTATGCGATTTAAAATGATACAGAAACATGTACAGCTTCTGTTTTGCTAAAACATTTTTAACTTTTTAAAAAAAAAAAAAATAAGAGAACCCAGCATCAAATGGCTTAAATTTTCTAAGCAGTTCCAGTTCGTCAGGAATTTTGATGTCATCAGTTAAACTTTTTACTACATTGGTAATAAAAAGCAAAATCTAGTGACATATATATGTTATTATTATTATTATTTATTGTTTTATATAGCGCCATCAAATTCCGTAGCGCTGTACAATGGGTAGACAGGACATAACATGTAGTATGTAACATAACAAATTGACTAACAGAGACAACAGGTGAGGAGGGGCCCTGCTCAAACGAGCTTACAATCTAGAGGGATTTAGGGTGTATTATACAATAGGTAAAAGGTAAAAGTCCCATTATAAGGGATGGACCAACCACACTAGTGTAAGTATTGCATTAGATGGGCTAGGGAGGGAGAGGTGAACTAAGGGAATATGGGGGTGTTAATGTGCAATATTATAAGCGTCCTTAAAGAAGTGGGTCTTGAGGGGTTTTTTGAAGAACTGAAGGCAGGGGGAGAGACGGATAGACCGTGGGAGGGCATTCCAGAGGATAGGGGCAGCCCTGGAGAAATCTTGTAAGCTTGCATGAGAGCTAGGAATCAGAGGAGATCATTGGATGAGTGGAGAGAGACCGGTTAGGAGTGTATTTAGAGATGAGTGAGGAGATGTAGGGAGGGGAACTGCTGTGAAGGGCTTTGAAAGATGAGTGAGGATTTTAAAATGAATCCTGAAGCGCACAGGCAGTCAGTGGAGAGACTGACAGAAGGGAGAGATGTTAGTAAAGCGATGGGGGAGGAAGATGAGTCTGGCAGCAGCATTCATAGTGGATTGTAGAGAGGTGAGACGGTTAAGAGGGAAACCAGCTAAGATATACAACTCTCTACCCTCTCACCAACTGCAAAATGTTTACCTCTTATTACATCCTAAAGAAAAAGTAGAACAAATAAAAAGGTGATTCATGCACTTTGTGATACAATGTATAAAATATATGTGTATTAATTAACCTTTTTAGGTCTGGAATCTCCCTCCAAATGAGATTTTAAAGAGATCATAAAAAAAGATAAAAAACAAAGAAAAAATATACATATTGTAGTAATTTTGATATCCTTTGGTTGTTAACATGCATTTCAACAGATCTTGGACATGTCTTCACTATATAATGAAAAAACTCAAATGCTTATAGATTTTAGTATCCCTTAATTATTAGTAATCATCAATGTGGTCAAGGAATCAATTGGCACTTCACTGTGTGATGGAGATCCTAAAAACTCAGAAGGCTTGAACAGGAGAGAATTCTTCTTTGCAGGATTGGTGCTTCAGTAATAACTTAAAAGTACATGCCAATTTGATGTGGGCTTCTACCAGGTGTATATATCTTGGTGAAGGTACATCTGGGTTTTTCGTAGCAGAAAGCATTGGCATCATCGCGTAACCACATAATCACGCAGAGTCCTCCTATTCGATGTTCATATGTCTCCAGGCTTCCCTATATTTACATGGAACTCTATTTTATTTTCTAGCGACGTTTCCTCATTGTATATGATTATTGATCATCAACAGGGTACGGAGGTTGTTAACAGAACTCTTCGAGATAAAGGACTCCTCTCCCTAATTTAATATATAATTGAAGGTGTGACGGAACCCTCCTTCACTGGGACCACTGGAGAGGCCTAACTGCCAGCATCCTCTCTATTGACTATGGGCCCTGGGTTTGTAAGGACTTCTGTGGCTACCCCCAGCAGTATCATCTCATCACTTGCTGAGGGATTATTAAGCAGGGAGTGACTGCCATTGTTTTAATTTAATATCAGATCCCTCCAGCCCATGGTGCATTATTATGTTGCCCCCCCTCCCCCCCTGTTCGACTACTACAGACATTTACCCCGGCCATCCCTGGAACTGATTTTGGCCAGCAATAGATAGTGGAGGTTGGGACCCTATTGTATTGTTAATCCCGTTATTGCCCTGTTGTCTCTGGGAGGCAGACTAAGGGGGCGGTTTGTATCCCAATATCTTGTTTTATGTTAATGTGTGTTTTGCTGGATATATCCAGCCCTGTGTGTCAAAAATAAATCAGTCTTCGTTTGGTTTTACCCTACACTGAGTCTCGGCTAGTGACTGGGGAACCCAGGGAAAGTGTTTTGTCCCAGGCTAAGGGAGCACAAGTCAGCGGAGGTAGTCGGTCGGACTAGCCAGATCCGTGACAGAAGGGATCAATATTATTTTAAAACATATTTTTTCTGTTTTTTAGATACCTTCTATATTCCACTCAAATGAACAGCTATGGGGACGAGGTTCATCCCCAGTTATACTAATTTTATTTATCGACGATCGGGAAAATAAATATATTTGGAGAGAACATAAATGGAGGGTGAACCTGGTCCTATAGAGAAGGTATATTGATAACCTCTTTTTTATTTGGAAGGGAGATGAACAACCTCTTTGTTTTTCTTTTTAAATCTTAACAATAAAAATATTGTCCTTAGTTCCACATTTAACTGAAAAAACATACTTGGACTTGGAAATATATGTAGAAGGTGAAAATATTAACAAAAAAACATTTTATTAAATAGTTAATACTAATAATTATATAAACAGGCAGAGTAGCCATTATGCCCCTGGTTGAAAGGAATTCCAAAAAGCCAGTATATCCACGCAAAAAATTCCAACCATTTTTGATTATAATAATCAATCAAGAAAAAATAAAGGTCATTAATAAACCCTGAAAGATGATACCAAAGGATAATTCATTAAAATTTATTTTACCAAAGAATCCCATGATAGTATTTAAAGGGAAACCAAATCTAAAACAAAAAAAACTGTTTTTTAGGGATGCAATATGTAAATTAACAAAATCTAGAAAGTATCCAATTACAGAAATTACCTCACATACCAAGACATTGGTAGACATTTTAAAAAACTTCACTTTCCAATATGTACTACGACAAATGTGATTTCGATGTTAGAGTGTCCATGTGGGTACCAGTACAAAGGGCATGCCTCAGGAACACTAAAACAAAGGGTAGAACATTTTAGAAATATTAAAAAAAGGTTGTATGCAACACTCAATGTCGAGACATTTTTTAGAATGCCATAAGAAAGACACAGAAACATTAATTTCTGTACTATTGAGAAAGTAGAAAAACGTTGGAGGTAATAATTACAAGGAGATGGGGAAAAAGAGAAATGAAATGGGTTTCCCACAATCCTACTTTACAAACAAAGGGGTTGAATGCTGATTTTGACCTTTTTCATTTTCTATAATAAAAAAAAAAATATATATATATATATATTTCTCTATGTCAGGGCTTTAATTTATATATATTATATTTTATTTATAAATGTTATTTTATTTTATGAAATATGTCATTCACATATTTATAAATACATTTTTTATATATAATTGAAATATTTTACAGGAATAGAAAGACTCTTTGCTGAGGCTCCCTGTAATGCTATTAGCGTGTTAAAAGCGAGGTCACGGTCCTCAATAGTTTCCTTCTGAATCGCGCTTTCTTTAAAAGTGGATCGCCGAAATATCACATTATATGCCAACACGTACTAGATGCTAGTTTAGGGCAGCGCTTTAATACATCGCCGGTCTTACATGACCCTCTTTTATATATGAATTATATAATCCCAGTTTCTGAATATACAGTCGCGTTCCCATATTTGCAATTGGCACAGAAGGGTAAGGTTCAAAGTGGAAATATAGTGATGGTTACAATATGAAAACTAGTATAGATATACCCTCATGGAAAAATACTGTTACGAAGTCAGGTGAAAACAAAACAAAAGCAAAAAACTACCAGTAAATTTGACCCATTTAAGGACTTGGTGTCTTATTTGTTGTGGTTAGCTGGTTGATGACTAATAATAGAAACCTAGTTGCAACATTGTGGAAACAAGGAAAATATTAAACTGTGTGATTGAGCTATATAAAAAGGAGAAACTGACAAAATTGTTATAGAAATGACTATAACTACGAAACAAAAAATAGTTTTGCAACTATGTTTGCAGCTATGTTACTTCATACAGCAAAATACTTGGGAAACACATGCATTAAGAAAGGGAAGGCCATTTCTACACAAGATTGAATTATTTTGGATTGTTACTTGGTATTGTATTATTCTTCTTTATATAACGTGCACTAATATCGACAGGTTCGGAAATCAGAACCCTCTTCTGTTTGAGCTCTACACGAAAAAGAGGCCCAATATAAGTAATGTAAACAATTCATTTTTAATTAAAATCAATAAAAGTATTCTTTTCTAATGCAATGGGAAAAAAAGACTGACGGTTACGCATTAACAATAAAAAGAAAAATTAAAAAAAAACTGTGACTAAGTTAACTAAGGATAATAAAGTTTTGGATGTTCAAAATTATTTTGTATCTAAAACTATAGAATTTTGAATGAAACCCAAGTCCTAAAAGCCTACTAGTATTTATAGTCTATTGCAAATGTGAATTGCACGCAGATTTGCTGACAAATTATTAAAAGCTTTCCAAACTCAAATAGAGGATATAAATTGTGAAGTTTGCATACCTTGGAGAATTTGTAATATATGTACCATTTTTAAAGAAAACATGAGTGAGCAGGCAAAACACATTTCTTTGATTTCTTATGGGATTCATATAAGACTGTACTGTAGGTTATAACAGAAGTCTGTATAACCTTAAATCTTAATACTGTGTATTGCCCTCTTTAGCATCAATGACAGTGTGCAGTCTTTTGTAATAGTTGTCTATGAGGCCACGCATTCTTGCAGGTTGTATAGCTGGCCATTCATCATAGCAAAATGCCTCCAGGTCATGCAAAGTCTTTGGTTGTCTTGCATGAACCATACTTTTGAGATCTCCCCAGAGTGGCTTGATGATATTAAGGTCAGGAGACTGTGATGGCCACTCCAGAACCCTCACCATTTTCTGCTGTAACCACTGGAGGGTCAACTTGGCATTGTGCTTAGGGTCATTGTGCTGCTGAAAAGTCCAAGAGCATCCCATGCACATCTTTCTGTGAAAGAATGCAAATGATCTGCCAGTATTTTCTGATAACATGCTGCATTCATCTTGCAATGTTCACAAAGTTCCTTGTGCCTTTAGAGTTCACCCCTCCGCAAAACATCAGCGAGCCAGCACCATGCTTCACAGTAGGGATTATATTCTTTTCACGAAAGGCCTTGGTGACCCCTCTCCCTCTGCAAGCGCTTATGGTTGGTCTCGTCACTCCAAATTACAGTGTGCCAGAAGCTGTGAGGAGTGTCAGGGTGTTGTTGGGCATATTGTAACTGGGCTTTTTTTGTGGCACAAGCCTAGTAAAGGCTTTTTTTCTGGCAACGCGACCATGCAGCTCATTTTTGTTCAAGTATTGTATTGTGCTCCTTAAAACAACCGTCTTTTTCCAGAGCAGCCTGTATTTTTCCTAAGGTTACCTGTGGGTTTTTCGTTGTATCCCGAACAACTCTTCTGGCCAGTAATGCCCACCCGACAAAGAGTCACTATTTTAGGGTGATCCCGAGGCAGCAGTGTCAATCCCGGGGTACCTATGGAGAGCTCAGGGTCCGAAGATGTTATGATCCAAAAAAGCGACGATGTTGGGACCCTGAGGGTTGTATACATGTATCTGTTTATCTATGTTAATGCAATTCAGTGTATATATGAGGCTATGTTTAACAACAATAAAATGTTAATTCTTGCTGTACTCAGCTGAAGGTAGTTGTGTCTATTTATTGGGTACACATAGCAGGGTTCCAAGGTGCGCATGCTGACTGGTGCTGGAAGTGATTTCGGGGACAACAGGAGGATACATCTGGGTGATCTCTGGGAGTTATTACAGCTCTCTTGGTGAAACCGTTACATATATGTATCCTCATTATCATCCAATATAATAATGAGGATGACGGTAGTTGTTGCTCTCAACAGCCCGTCCCCTACAAGTGCAGCAAGTTATTTTTTTTTTTTTATTTAAGTTTTAATTTTTTTTAACCCATCTTTTGTTTATTTAGTACAATTATGGAATTTAACTCAAGCATAGGGGAAAGGGACTTTTAAGTAATGTATTTAGTTTCTGTTAATTTAACTATTTGGTTTGACATTAACGTGAAACTAATGGGGCAAAATAACATTTTGTTCTTATTTAAATTTTGCCATTATACCAGCAGCATAACTTATTGTTGTAGGAAACCAATAAAGGGAGGCAATGGGGATAAAGTAAGGATATATTGAGGTGGGAGAGGAGATAGGTGACCCCCTGGAAAACATCCCACAGACACTCATGTTGTCACCCACTTGCAACTAAAGCAAAACTATGAAAACTGGCATGCCCTGCCACAGAAGAATGTTCCCTGTTCCTGGTACTGAAATAGTTAAGTGCAGGTATTTAGATGTATATTACTAGCTATTTGGATGCATCCAGGATATACTGGTAAGACGCAACTAAGATCTTTTGTATTTTTGCTTGCATTCCAAAACTGTTCTGACATGTAATAATGACACACATAACAGACAGAGCTAAATACTTTCCCCGAAGCAAAATCAGGCATTATCATAACTGGAAATTTTGTGATTGTGGTAAATGTCTGGGTAAATGCGGACAGCAATGCAGGTGTTTCTTAACCCCTTAACAACAATCCACGTACATGTACGGGGTCACGATGCAATGTGTTAGTGCCAATGCCTGTACATGTACAAGTGAGGCTATCCAGGCAAACAAAAATAAAAGCTTTTCTGACCTTCCGATCGTGGTGATTCAAGGCGTTCAGCGGATTAAACAACAGACCGGTGATGCAAAGATCATGCCCCCAACTCAGATGCAAATCTGATCAGGGGCATTCCAGGTTACCTCTTCATATTATTATTATATTATTATATTATTATTATATATATATTATGCTAAGCCCACCACTATTATTATTATTATCTTTTATTATATAGCGCCAACAGTTTATGTAGAGCTTACTACAAACTATGCCAAAGTACTCCAATGTCAGCAGCACCCCCTTATAATTAATGCTTGTTCAGGTGAGTGCTTCCCTTTTGGATTTATATATATATATATATATATATATTCTATTGTATTTTTTTCTCCATGAGCAAGTCCTACAATTCGCGCTATATCTTCACAAAAATTCCCGCATGGAATGAGTTAAAATAATGCCCATAGGGTGGCTAGTTTTAAAAAATGTATGATGTGATGGGATAAATTGAATTGGCCGGCTTCAAAGATGTCCCAAATATGGGACGTGGGCACAGACTGACCAGATGTCTAAATGACAAATAACCCAACAAACCCATGCATGTGGGGTATCAGGAGATGTGCTCAGGAGATGTTGCTGAACACATTGGGGTGTTGTTTGGCAGTGACATATACCAGGAGCAGTGAGTTTATACCAGAAGTACAACTTGTGTGAAAAAATACACAAAAGATTTGCTATCATAAAGTTTGACTGGTGGTAAAATTAGTGCATTGAAAGGGTTAAAATACCAGCATTTGAAATACCTTGGATTGTCTAGTTTAAAAAATATATGGTTTGATGGGGTAAATTGCATTGGTCGGCTTCAAAGATACCCGAAATAGCACATGGGGCAGAATGATGAAATTTGGAGAAAAATGGTTTTGAAATAGCAAAACGCTACTGGTACGTATTACCGCATAGAAAAAGCAAAAAAACATTGGGTATTTGTAAACTCAGGACAAATAGTAGAATCTGTTTAGCAGGTTTTTTTTATTAGTTTTTGCAGATGAGTAAAATATTTTTTTTAACAAAAAAACCCTATATTTTATCTTTTATTTATAGTAAATTAGATAAAAATAACGGTGTCTAAAGAATGCCCTGTTTGTCCTGAAAAAAAAACATTTTAAGAGCCTTTGTCCCAAAATGTACTACGAGGAAGAAACAGTCTTGTCATTAAGGGGTTAATAAAATTGCTAAAATAATCAACATCCTATTTAACATTTTGTGGATCAATTTCCTTATCATAGAAACTTTATACAGGGCTGACGGGCTGACTTATAGGGCTTGCAGTGATGGATAATATTGGCAAAATTATCTTTGTGTGCCATGTTCCACATATAACTACTGAAGTTTTTAGTATTTTTCGACAGAATTTACACTCGGATTGGGCTTTCTGTGGTTTTTAGGGGGGGGGGTTGATTGTATAGGTCCATATAGTCTAGTGGATATATTGTCTTTGAACTATACCGGGCCACATAGTGGGACTTGCCAGCCCTGCCCTGTCTAAAGCTGAGCATAACTAGACAAAAAACAACCATCATCAAGAATGTTCACATTTTTGCCAACTCTCAGTCTAGTGAATAAAGGCAAATATTTAGTCACTATAAATCGGAAATGATACTGTATGCTATTTATTATGCTTCCAGTAAGTTATAGCTCCTAGAGTTTCATGTTTCTTACGTACAATTTTTGTCTACACCCATCTAAAAATGCAACACTTTTTTGAAAACTGCAACCATACTCTGAAAAGTCCAGGCAAGAAAATAATTCCAGACGCAATATACCATTTATGGGAAAATAATCACTGAACAACTACTTATTGGAAAATCCCTGTAGAAGAGGTTAATTCCATGAGCGTAACATACATGCTTGTACCTATAGTGTAATGTAAAATATGACTAACTTATCCGGAACCTGTCGCAAGAAGTTATGCCTAAAGCAACATACCTTCCACCAGGTAAATTATGTTGTACGTAAGAGAATGCTGCATAAGAACATGTTCACCAAGTTACCCTCTAAGAACGGTTGTTCATATTAATTGAGGAACAGTACAATACCTATTACCTAGTATGCTACTGGGACAGTAGGCTGATGTATTTTGGCAAGTAATTATGTATCAACAGAAATGCACAGTCATTGACTGGTAAAGGTGGAAATATAACTATTATTTTTAAGAGTCAAAACATCAGTTTAAATATTTTTTATTATGCTTTTTTAATCTTTCGGCGTATTGTGATGATAGTTATAACTAACCATACTGTACATTACTTGATACTTTTTATTTTTTCTGTGATGTCTTTGGAGATGTCAATGAATCACAATGCTGATTATATAGCCAATAAACTACATTTGAGCTTGCTGAGACAAAAGCTTGAGATTTTAGTTTGACCATCATATTTGTATAATGTCAAAATGTAGGGGTATAAAAGTAATACGAGTACATAAAAATACATGTGAAAATCCTGTTTCCGATTATTTCTTCAATTTACAAAAAAATAATAAAGTATTGGCAGTTATTTTTGGTTTAACTTCCTTAGTTCCATCTATGTAGGAGATATGTAGCAAAGTAGTAAAACATTCAGATTGCTATCTTTAGGCACATCCCATATGGTTTTCCATGCTGGAAAAAGTCTGATCCCTGCTAAACTAAACCTTTTTGGGGAGTACAAGACTCATCAGCAATTAAGTACAGTGAGCTGTACACCAACTGTTGATTTTACAGCTGTGCTTCCACCCGCAATTGCTGCAAATGATTAAACATTTTATTAATATGATTTACATATATCACGTAAATTTGTATAAATATATATTGTATAATTATATTTGTAATGATTTGTATGTAAATTTTGTAAATTCATTTATTTTGTATTGTATGATTTTTGTATCATATAAATAAATATACCTACCCGTGTTGGACCCTTGTGTGCGAGATCTTCTTTTGCTTTTTTGTTATTACAACACTCATCACCTTCAACTAGAATGATTGCCAGGATGATGGTAGAGCAAAGGATGGACATGTGTTTTTTTTAATCTATAATTTGTTTCTTTAACACTATGATTGAATTTTGCAGCAATAATGCAAAAAAAAATATTTTGTATGTTATATATTTTTAAGGTCTATAAATAATATTTTCATAGTTAAAGTGTTTTTAAAGTTAACTATATTAACTAAAACCTAAATGTAACTATATTCATGAGGGTGGTAGGAATGTGTCCTGACCCCTCAACACTCAAAGGCTTAAAGATAATTCTGAACAGCTTGCAACTATGGAAAAGAAGTTAGGAAACATTTACAAAAAAACCAAAGGAATACCTATAATTATACAATTTTGAGAAAGTATAAAAGCTAAAATAAACTACTCTATTGAAAATTTATACGTTTACCTGTTTAACTGTTTATCATTCAGAGTTAAATACTTGTGATTTAGAAAAATCATCAATACAGAAATCCTCCAAGTGAAAACTTCAGCACCAGGTTGAGGGAAAAAGAGATTATCTTGGGTATAGCTTACTTCCAACAAGCCTGGGGAGAATGATCCTAGAGAGCCTCTTGCATGTGTGTCCAATGTGGGGAACTGCCCCTTTTATTTTTTAAGGAAAATCAAGGTGGGGAAGCCCCACCAGCACCCCCAAAAAAAGAGTGTGAGTAAGGAAGAGAAAAAAATAGGGGGGGGGGTGAATTATACAGTTCATGGATCAGGCATTTCTACTGTAGTCCCTTCAGAGACTTCACTAGGGGACCTCCATCTGGCAAACAACAGATTTGACTTTGGACGCCCTCTAATGGCATGTGTATCTAAGCCACTCATCAGCATGAGCTCCACGGTCTTGAAGGATCTACTTTGTAGCGAGATGCAGGTGGTGGCTCCTTAGAAGCCAGCACTTAGCCTCTTCCAGCTGAAGTGCAAGAGAAGCACTGACTGCATCCCAGTACACTGTAATAAGGACTGTGAACCTAAAGTAATCATCAGAAGAAGACATGTTAGGGGCCATTCCCAGTTGGTTCTTGTGAAAGGCATAGACTAGGGGGACAGATGAACGCCAGGTCCCAGGATAGTTAAGTGACGTGAGGGAGAAAAGAAAATTCACATTCATTTATATATTTCTGAACCTAGGTTCTGTTGAAATGGAGGAAAGGATGGGAGCAGCATGGATTTTATGATGAGCCTAGATGCCTCTATTGCTCTCTGTTAAGACGATTACTTAAAGATCTTTGAGTATACCCGCTTCATGGTCTCTGTGGAATAGCGAACCCTCTGCATTACGGCAGCACTCCTATGATGTGATTAAGAGACGATGAATACTCCAGATAAATCCTAGGGAGCCCGAGCACTGGTGGTGCTACCATGGCCCACCATCACACTGATGGAATAGTTATCTCTGTTTGGTGAGTGCAGCTGTGATATGAGGAAAGACTCTTCTGTTTTGTAGGGTAATCAAGAGAGATCTTGAGAAAGGGCTATGGTCTGCACCTCAAACTCTCAGGCTGTCGCCGTCCTTGCCTTATGCATAATTTTTTTCTTCATTGGAAATTTTTGCAGACATCAAAATATATCTGTAGGTGGTTTAGTAAGTGTGCCCCTTGGTTACAGGGGTCAGTGCACGCAATGAAGCACAACCAAGGTATCCAATGGCCTACCCTATCTTTTTGAATAAACGTAGAGTGGTTTTATGGGCCATTACATCACCCTCCGTAAGGCCGCATACTTGAATGTTGTTCCTCTGACCTATTATCTAAGACTTCTATGAAACAAACTATACCTGGATCATGGTTCCCTCCATGGCAGTCATGTGTGGTTCAATCTTGGTGATGTCTGTGCAAAGCAAGGCCACTTCCTCATGTAGTGCCTGAGAGATCCAATTTTGTCGGCAGGGTCTGAAACATGGACTTCAAATCTTCAGAACTTGTACACTATAGTGTAGGAGAGGAGAGCTTTCTCCCTCTGATGAGGAACCGTCATGTTGGCTGAGCCTTGCTATGTAGGAAGGATCGTGCAGTTTTTGTGTCGACGTGTGGTCGAGTCCCTGGGTTCTTAGGGTACCTAGCAAATTGTGTGCCATTTGGGGAGCTTAGGTTCATGTCACTGCATAAGCCCGATGTTTCTTGCCTTTTCTAGATCTCAAATGTTTATATTCTATAAGTAAAAACATGTGTAGCCTTTTTGGTACTTAATGCTAAGGCGTTTTGTACTCCACTCAACTTGTCTACCACTAAGACTGCTAATCTACTACTGGTTAGCACAGTTAGGTAATGAACTAGACAGAACACCACATGTCCTTTTACCACTTAAAAGAGGGTTCAAGCTAAGTCAGCTGTGGTTTTTGGATGTGGGTCTTCTTTTGTGACCTTGCTAGTTACGGGTAAACAAAAGGAAATGAGTGGTTGTCCAGAGGTTGTCAATGATAACACATTAAAAGGTAGAAAAAAGTGAAACACTTTCTTCCCCATAATAGCACACAAGAAATAGGTGAGCTTAGGTGACTTAATTATTAGCAATATAATATAAGTGGTATAAACAGTGTATCAATTTCACAAAAAAAACATCTTATATAACACCGAATATATCACTGAAATAAGAGTGACAATAAAAATAAAGTGTAAGTTAATCAGCAAACAGAAAATTCTAAATCCACATAATATTAATATGTGGTGATCAATGATAAGATATTAAAATATTATAAAGGTGCTAAAAATTTAAATAGAATAAAAAATGCTAATACTGTAGTGTTTCTAAACACCTCAAGGCTGTGGAGTTAACCCTTCATAATATGTTATTTTTTTTTATATAGCTATTTTTATGTTTACTAATCGGATTACACATTATGATAATTCTTATTGCTACTCATTTTATGGTTGTTGTATACATTTATTTTTTGTTAATTGATACACTGTTTATATCACTCAATTTTATATTATATTGCTGATAAGTTATATTGTTTCTGTGAGGTGTCTTTTAGAACTAGGTTTGTTTTTTATTAGTTATATTTTCAATAATGATAAAACATCACAAAACAATAGACTCGTAATAGTATAGCTATGGTATATAGACAGTATAGCTATGGTCTGTCAGCCAGGGGCAACACCAGCTTACCACACAGTGACTCAAGTCTAACAGCAACGGATTTCTTTTTTTCCAGGGTAGATCTAGGGGCATTGAGAAGAAAGTTTCAGGTAATGGTTGTCAAAGGAAGTTGAGCAACTCTGTTAATTACCAATACATATACACTACCCTCAAACTACTAATCTGAGACATGACTAAAGCTAAAGTACTGATGTAAAAAGACAAACCTTTACTAAACTTTAAATAAACTGAGGACCATATATTAGACTTGTGAATTGGGATTCATACAAATTAAAATTTTGTATCTCTGGAAATGAAGATGGACCCACAATGAAACAAATGAATCAAAGCAAAGAGCTCAGAATTCTGTTGGTTCTTTCACTCTCACTCATGTACTTTCACACACTCATCCACTCTCTCTCAAACTCACTCTGAACGTCTCCCTGCCTTCTTCGCTGTCCGTTTCTGTGTCCCTGTCTCTTGACAGTCTATCCATTACTATTTTTGTTTTTGACTCATACTAACACATTTTAACCTAGGGAAGCTATTTAGTAGTAAAAAAATCAGTGTCTTCTATGAGTCCTGTAACTTAAAAAATTTACACTATGGCCCATGGCTGTGCCTATGGCTCTTGCTAACTACAGAATATCCCCTTGGGTTCGGGTTATTCGAGAGGGGGTGCCCCCCTTCCTGTTACACTTTGTTTTCTTGTTGCTTGTTTGTTTATTGACTCATTTGCGGGGTCTATGCAGGCTTCTATTGTTGGTACAGACTGCTATGTGTATGCATGGCACTACAGTTAATCAAACATAAACCTTCCCAAGCCTGTTTAACCCTTTCAATGTGCTTGTGAATTTGTTGCTTTAGGTCTCCCAGTCCTATTCTACGATAGGTCTCCTTTACCTAGGCACCTCTCAAACAGTCACCTAAGGTACTGGTTTTCCTTTTGTTGCTAATTGAGGTATACTGGTTTAATCTCACTCTCTGCTTTACCCCAAAAGTTTTGATTGTTGACGGCTCGGTTCCTGTCATTAAAGCCTGGGCCCTCTTCTTATACTTAGGAACAGGTAATTCTGTAAGGTTTTTAATCTTAGAATCTCAGGTTTAGTGAGTTAGATAGGAGGCAATTCTGAGATCTCATTACGTCACCACATAGGTAGTCTGCCTCCTTGAACTAGTTGACCACTCACCCAACCCCCCACCCCTAGGCAAGCTCCCCTCCTCGCTTGGAGGTTACACCACTCGAGCTACTTATTCACGCCTCGCTATTAGTTAGTTAGGCCTCCCCCTATGTTTTTCCTCCCGCACTATCGCAGAGCTCGTTAAGCTATAGAGTTAGTTTTAGATTTTTAATTTTAGGTCCTAGGGCCTGTGGTATCTGACTAGGCTCCTTTGATATATTCATTGCATGTCATACCAACCCGAACAAGAGGATAGGTCCTCCATTCCCCGCTCACCCGTGCCAGGGTCAGACGTTGCCGCCTCACCTTCCCTACATGCTTGGACGATTCCTTAATGGACGGCAGAATTAACGAGGAGAGGCATTTCATTTTTGGCCTTGGCTAGGAAAACGCAACTTTTTTTGCCTACTGTTTTCTAGCCCCTGTCTCCTCCTCCTAGGTCCAGCCCTTGAAAATCTAGTTCTGTGGACTTGGCTCAAATGACGGACATGCTCACCTCACTAGTGGCATCGGCCTCCTCCATTTATGAGAGGTTGGCCAATTTGGAAGCCCAGTCTGCTCGGGCAGGCCCTACCTAATTCTGGACCTACCGCTTCAGGGGCCCTGGGGTCAGGTACATTCACTAGTAGATCTCCTTTGATTTCTCCAGCCCATTTTATTCAGGGTAATCTTAGGAAAGATATCCTGGAGGGGAAAGTTGTTAATTTGGTCTCCCTCCTTATCAGTTCTCATGACTTGGTGGATAATAAAGCCTTCTCCTGCAATGAAGTCTGAGTGGTCCTCAAATCTAAAGACCCCAGACTTGCCAAAAAAAATTCTGTCCCCGAGTTTGTCCTGGCCTTCAGCCTTTACAGGGACGTTATCTACTCAGCATTCCTTAATAGAAGGGAGGAATTAGACCATTATTTATTTAAAATTGTGGAACTGGGTTGCAAATATGGGGGTCATGCCTTTTATGATTACCACAGATCATTTTCCGCTAAGGCAGCTGCGGCTCAGTTTAATTATATTACAGACTGGAGTCAAGTAGATACAGAGTTATTTTGTAGATGTTTTGCAGGACTCAAAACTCCTTCTTGCCATATTTGCCAGTCCATGTCAATTTTTCTCCCTCAACCGACAGCCCTCCCTCCACTAGCTCTGCAGGAACGTCCGCTCCCTCCCTCCTGGGGCCTGCGCCCCTTAAAAAGCATGATAAGTTGGGTAGACCTTTTCTAGGCAGGTCTCAGATTTGTAACAACTTCAACACCTCTGGTGTCAGTGTAGGCTACTGCACATTTGTACTAAATGCCATAGGGCCCACCCTGATACTGTGTGTCCTGGGGCCTTATTCCCTAAGCAATAAGGACTCTCTCCTATTGATGTGGAATGCCTTTTGGAGAAATTACAGTTTCATCCCTCCCCTGATTTAATGAAGTTCCTGATTTAGGGTTTATCATATGGTTTCCATACAGAGATTGTAGCAATGCCCCAGGAGTCTTTTGAATGTCCTAACCTCATGTCAGCTTTATCAGACCCAGATGCGGTAGATTTCTCTTTTCTCAAGAGCTGGCGAAAGGGTTTATTATTGGCCCCTTTGAATCTCTTCCTTTTCCAGTCTGGAGGGTTAACCCGATTGGGATTGCTGTAAGCAAGTTCTCTATTAAAAAGAGACTGATTTGTCCCTTATTCTCCTAAATGCCCCAGCATCAAATCCCTCATACCGGCTGATGCGTTTTCACTTAAATATACCTCCGTGGATAACGCTATTCAGGCCATAGTCCATGCAGGCAGAGGCTCATGGTTATCGAAGGCAGTTATTACGAATGCTTTTAAATTGTTACCTATTCATCCGGATTTGTGGCATCTGCATGGGATCAAATGGAGGGAGAAATACTACTTTGCGACCCATTTAACTTTTGGTTCTAGGAGTAGTCCGAAACTCTTTGACACCTTAGCTGAGACTTTGTGTTGGCTCCTGCTGAATTCCTGCCTCTGCCTCATTATTATTAATTACCTAGATGATATGTATCCTTTTGTTGCGGCAGTGGCTGTTTGGGGAAGCACATGGACAGGTAATACGATCACTTTATTTACAGATAACATGGCCAGTGCCGGGATTGTCAATAAAGGCAGGTCATCTTGTTGACCAGGGGGTATGTTGTCATGTGCGAATATAGCGGCTGATGCTCTATCTCGCTTTAATTTTCAGAGGTTTTTCAAAGTCCACCCAACAGTGGCAGCAATGCCAACTGCTGCCCCGGTTTACAACTAGGTCATTTTAGCCTAGAACAATATGTGAAAACCGCCCAACATATTATAACTAGGGCGTTATCTAGCAACACCACAAAATCATAAAATAGAGCCTGGTCCCTGTTTGGTAATTTTGTACGTTCTTCCTCTCCCCACCCAATGTGTATTTGATTAGCACTCTCCTAGTTTTCGCGGCATATTGCCATTCTGTCCTAGGCCTTTCATATGGTACAATAAAGTTTTACCTAACAGGAATCCAACATCACATTTCATTGTATTTTCCGAATGAGCACGCTCTGATTTCTTCTCCCCCGGTCAAATCCTTCCTAAGAGGTCTACAAAAGACCAAGCCAGCGAAGTTTGCCGATTGATGGTGGGATTTTCAGGGCTTTGGTTAACTGGTAAATATACATCCTTTTAGTCCTGATACACGTATAGTAATCAAAGCCGCTATGTTTTTAGCATTCTATGGATTTATGCGGACTGGTAAGCTGGCCACTAAACCGATAGACAGTCCTCTTTTGCCCTTTCCCAGGGAGCCATTATCGTCAAGTCACTTCCTTTGGCGGCTTTGAAGAATAAAGTTCTGGCCCATATCATCAAGAAGCTAGGCAGATGGAGATCCCCCAACATATGCTATGGCACACATATGTAAACACACTTGCACAATTTAAACATGCTATCACACTTCCTCATACTCAATAACACACACGTACACACTCATTCTAACACACACTCCCTCTCACACCACTTACACATACCTGCTCACACTCACTTAGATATCCACAACCATGCTCATACACACTTATAGAGGGACGAGCTCTGTCACAGCTGCGACCCCTGTAGTTACGCCACTGTGTATGTCCCTAGTTGGAGCAACTCTATATAGTCCTCTGGCATAATATGTATTTGGGTAATAATAATAAGACTATTATGGCATATGCGGGTAACTGACATGATATATATATATATACATATAACTATATATCAGCCATAACATTATGACCACCTGCCAAATATTGTGTAGGTCCCCTTTTGTCGCCAAAACCGTCCTGACCCGTCGAGGCATGAACTTCACTAGACCTCAGAAGGATTGATGTGGTGTCTGGCCAGAAGACGTTAGCAGCCGATCCTTTAAGTCCTGATGACTGCAGACCAGGAACAGGAAATGCTCTGATCCAGTCGTCTAGCCATCAGTGTTATGCACTTCATCTGTCAGTGGTCATAATGTTATGTCTAATCGGCGTGTGTGTATATATATATATAGTGTGTATTATAGGAAGGTAAGATAAACTGGATCAAATAGAAGCTACTGTATAACTTTACAATACAAAACAAAGCCCAAAAACTGTATGGGTAGACATTAAATATGGTCACTTTAAGGCACTCATACATTTTGGAAAAATATCAATTTATTTTTAATCTTTCATTATTATTAAGCAATCAGCTAAACAGTGCTATGCAAAAATGTATTTTTGAACTAATTCTTTCACACTGGAAATTATAATATATTTTCAATTATAAGAAATAGCCCTGCAGGCACCTCAGTAGTACTCCCTGTGACATCAGCGGGACCATCCACTGATGATATAGGCACTTACATAGGTAATTGTCCTCCAAGTTCCAGAGAGCTACACCAGTAGCTGGATCTGATATATATAAGCCTAGGCCAGTATCCAGAAAATCAGTCCTAGAGTTGTAGCAATTAATCATAGCTGAATTGTATATTTTATACATTTTATGCAAATAAATAAATAATAATATGGTTTAACCATTATTTTTTGTGTTGTCAAAAAATGCAGTAATTAGGAAACAGTATGATGCAAGTCAGTGAAATTTAAGATTAATTTAAAATTAGCACACAATGTTAGTGTGAATAAACGGTTAGCCAGTGTAAAACTGCACAGAATAAACCAAGTAGCTGATTAAGAATGCTGTGTCAGTGTCTATCTGTCAACAGAAGAACTAAAGGACTCGCCTAGTTGGACAGGGAAAATAATAAATCTCTATTTGTATACTGGATCATTTACATATTGTATCAATCACATATAAGTTGAATTAGTACTAATATATCTCATTTGCAGCCATTAAAATAAAATATTTCAATACTTGAAGACTTAAAGCAAAACTTCAACCTGTATTTCATGTAAAATTTGAAAATACAAGTTAATATTCCATTGACTTTATGTGGGCATAGTTTAACTACCGTAATAAAATACATTTCCAATTAACCAAGAATAACAAAAATATATGTTTATGAGCATAATAAACAAGTTTATTATATTATACTTTAGAAAGATACAAAAATAATTCCTCTGTACTACAAAAATATTACACCGCTCAAGTTTAGACAATTTGAATGAAAGTGGCAATGGTTTAAACGATAAAAGTTGTCCTGTAACACAATAATGTACTCCATTTTAAATACAGTCTCAATTAATTGCTATATTTTGTCAACAGTTGTGGTACAATTATTAACTGCCTCTACTACTCTGAGGATTTTAATATGTTTGGGGAAATTTTACTTATATAAGAGTATTGTAACAATGTGTAATGTAGCATAAAATACACATATGTAACAGATGTAATGATAGAATATCATAACATTTTTAAAGATCAAAGTTTTTTAGAAATTGAAAGTAAAATAGTATAGTAATAGTAAAATAGTAAAATCATATATAAACACAGTTACTAAAATAATAAAATATTGTCAGCACTCCTTTAAAAAAATACTTAAAAACCAAACTGGGTCATGTTGCCTGTAGATCTAAAGAAGTGATGCTTAGAAAGAATAGAATGTCTTAAGTAAGGAATTTCTACCTTTTGCTTTCCTTTTTCTTTTTTTGAGATGTTGTAACATTATTCAGGCCACTAAAATGTTTGCTTTTCCCCTAGTGGTCATTCATAAAAAAAAAAATGAAAATTAAATTTTGGAATTTTCACACATAGGAACCACCCATATGTCCCATTCAGTCACAGTTATTTCCACCCACATTCTTAATTTGTATATAAACAGGAGTAGTATCATAAAGATTGGAGAGTTAAGCCATTTGAGAAACAAAAACAAAATGCAGATCCTACATTTGTTTTCTTTGACATTATTTTTCTATGTTTCGGTTTTCTGCATTACCGAAACCATTAATGATACTGAAGAATTCAAAAGGCTTTTCTCTGAAGTCTTTCTGAATAGGAATACTGAGGTAAGCATATTTAAAACAACTATTATATTTGGTTTCCTACATGCCTATTGAAAGATGGTTACATTTAAAACTACCATTATGTTGATAGAATGTTTAAGAATATAAAATGAAATGATATTGGCATAAGATGTTACAAAATAACATATAAAATAGCATTTAAATGCTATAAATGTTACAAAAATATATTTAAGCATTATGGGCTTTCTGTACATGTGAAAATTTACAAATAGAATTTATACAAATAGAATTTGAAGAAGAGATGTCAGAAGTCCCAAAACCTTATGTAATGTTCCATGTTTTCTGTGTTGGTCCAATAAAAGGTACCAAATTCAACTAAAGACTCCGCGTGAGCATATTAACCATGTAAATATATTTCTTTTTTCTAGAATCGTACACAGTTCTTTAGTGTTTTAAAAAAGCTGAACAATGTGGTAAGTTATTTTTCAAGTTATTTTTTATTTTTTATTATTAAATAGTAATAGGAGAACTGTCCGTTTTATGGTTAGTTCAGTAGTTTACCATATTAGCTAATCATTAAGCATATATGTTATGACATTGCAAAATCAATGCTTCGTCAGATGTAGAAACAGGAAATGTCCTGAAATATCACAAGCCTATAGTGATTCAACAGCTTTATTCCGAAGGCACTGTGTACCCGATTATACATGTCTAAGGCACTGGGAAACATTTTTTAAGATTCGAGAAAATGCAAGGATTTTAACTTGTGTATTACTTTGCAGTGTCAGTGTGCATATGACCAACTTAACAAGACATATAGTGAGCTGACGAACACCACCACTGAAGTTACAATGATGAAGAACACGCTTAAGGCACTAATGGAAAATTTGCCATTGAAGAGGGTAAGTTTTAATGTTTTCTTTATTTTACATTTAAAAAAGCCATAGATATTAGCTAGAGTTTTCAAAATAGTTTTTTAAATATCATGGAAGGGTAATAATTTTGCCCTCACCAGGTTTCTGAGCCTCTCTGGTAAAGCTCTTAATTGCTGATCATTTCATGGCACTAAAAGCTAGGAAGCAGGTACTATTTGTGCATAATATAGCCATATATATATAAATATATAATTATATATATATATATATATAAATATATATATATATAACAAGGTGCATCCCTTTAATGAGAAATATTTCTGTGGACACCAAATGTAACAAATTTAGTTTTTATCTATTTAGTACAATCTATATACAGGAAAACAATCAATTAATGGCCATTATTAATATTACATAGAATATTTCTTTGCAAAATCTTACATCATTATGTGCAATCTTTTTTGTAATCCACATCATTATATCTGCAAAGGATTTTACTGCTTTTTATTTTACTTTATTTAATTTCAAGTGACATTTCCTTTATTCTTTACAATAAGCACACTTTCCAAAGTTTTAATTAACAAACATAACAAATGCAAGCTAATCATAGTTTTTTTTATGACAGTAGACTCAAAAATACTCTAAAACAATATTTAGAATTTGAAGGTTTTCTGTGCACAGAAAAACATCATCGTAGATGGATAATCAATGACATGCTCAATACGATGGTTTTAATGCCAGAAATTTAAATCTTACCATATATATTTCAATACAAAATAGATAAAGACAATTCACAGATGACAAATCTGGCCAAAGTTAGCTTTTTAATATCAATATGGGTTAGTATTTAGTTACTTGTGACAGATTTATTTCAATCAAGTATTTTTATATACAAGAAGTTGCAAAAGCGGTATATTGTAAAAATAAGGAAAACATAGTAAATACAAATAATGCAAAATATAACATTTAATATGTAAGACATAAGATCACTGGACATAGTGATTTATCTCTTATTCTTTGAAAATGTTTTGGTTCGTAACAGACATTTATTAGGCTACCTGGACCTAACTTGTAGTCCATAATGAAGTTGTTTCTAATCAATAGAAGTCAAAGTGCTGTATTTTTACAATCATACTTTGCTTCTCCTTAATTTGCCTACTTTTTGGGAACTAACACTTTAGTGAAGTCATCTGTGAAAAAAATCCCTAGTAAAATGTAAGACAGTTAGTCAGCATCTGATGACAAGTGAGGCAACCTACCACTAGGGAATAAGGGAATTTCTTTCCTGGTCATCAAACATGGAGGTTCTTTTAACAACAAATATTACTTAGGGACAAGGTATATGGCATACAAAATAGCAGATCTGTGTCACTTATGTAAAGGTATCAATGTTTTTATTAAAACATTTATTTCCCAATGAATCAGAAAGTGATATCACATTTTAACTTTTAAGATATACATATTTAGGGCAGCAAATAAAGTTTCAAAAATTGCAGACATTTTTGGGTTATGTCTTCCATCATTTGACACTAAACACCAACTTTTTTTTTTTCAACATTTCCTCTACGTATTCACCCATCCACAGTCCATTTGTCCTTTCTTCCCTCACCTAAGGTAGTTTGTCTTTTGACACAATTTCAATCATCTCACATAGTGAGCTTGACTAGGATTCATTGCATATTCTTTGAAATGATCTGTAACTCACAGTCTAAGGTCAAAATTGTCCCCTGGCACTTAGAATTCTGACAAGATCAACGTATAAGGCTTGACAGAAACGTGGATCCACAAAGAGAACTTGCAATTTAACTTATTCTGCTATCGTACTAGATAACTGATTCTACTTTCGTTACCTTCTAAAACGGGAATTCTGAATGTTTTTTGAATGAAATTGCTGATTGTAATATATAATGTCCTGTTTTCTACAGGGAACAAAGAACGACTGCACATATAATAGAAAGGGAGCGCGGGACACTTCTTTATACTTCAACAGATTCTACAAAAGACTGAATTCCATTTGTTGAAGAAAATTCTGACTATGAGAGGACAAATTTTGATGACAAAACACTGTAACTACGTGAAAGGATAACATATTTATTATACACACGTGTATTTAACAAATATATTTATTTTTGTGAAAACAATTATTTATTTGTACTTAAAGTTGCTTATAAAAATCAAAATTAGTACTGTTGCATACCAAAGATAGTCAACATTTCGCCTATGGTATAAGATAGAATCCAAAAAGGAAAAATGTGTCAATGACTCATTATTGTGGATTTCTTTAGTACATTTAGGAAACTACCTGATGGCTACCTGTGGTCTCCGCTTAGATTATACGTAAGCCTGAGGTAAAAGGAAATAATCAGTGGCTATTCAGACTTCCTTGTCTATTTTAAAAAATGTATTCATACCTGCATCTCTATTTTTATGTAACGAACTAACATATAAATATGGAAGACACAGATCCCTACCAGTTCATTTGCAACATGCAAAAAAAAAAACCTCACAGATTTGAAGTATTTCTGAAAATGTGTTAAAAATACTTTTTTTTTTTAAGTTCAGCCACATTACCTTATTAAAAAGTTAATGAGTTGTTATCACCTAAAAATCAGAATAGTTAAATTAGTCCATAGAGATATTTTTTTTTTTTTTACTGTGCAAATGTATTATCTTCTACCGTTCTCCACAGACTGGTCTTGGTTTTTGTTTTATAAATGTTGAAATATTTATTTATTTATCTCTCATGCTAATAGTAACATAATCTTATTTTGTAATTCTAGGTTAGACATGATGTTTATTTATATTTTTTAAAGAGATATTAATACATTTCAAACTATGTTTGATACATGTAATGCCTTTTATGAGGTTCTAAACACTTGATGTATTTATTTATTTATATATGTGTTTGTTAAAATCCTTTTATATGTATTTTTTAAAGTGTTTATGTCATCAAACTAGGTATATGATATAAATAAATTCTATTTTCCTCAATTACTTTGTTTTTGTTTTTCCAGCTGAATGAGGTTTGTGTATATCTAATGTTTCTTTCACTTTAACTGTGGTTTTTTCAGACTGAATAAAAAAGTCTAAATTACGTAAGATAATAAAGTCTCAGCTAGAAGTTATTTTAGAAGGGTATTTGGTGAAATTGGAGGACTAGGCAACCTAGTGGCAGATGAGATTTAATATTGCAATTGCAAAACTATCCGGACATAGTTACATAGTAAGTAAGGTTGAAAAAAGACCTAAGTCCATCAAGTTCAACTCTTCTTCCTAACCTTCCTACTCTCAATCCAAAAGATGGCAAAATCACCTAATTAAGCTACTTTTAGTCTTGCCATCAGAGGAAAAAGTTTCTTCTTGACTCCAAAAGGCAATCCGATTTCTCCTTGGATGAAGAAACTCTAAAATATGAATTTTATTCTTTTTATAGCCCTGTATGTCATACCTTTCTAAAAAAAAAATACCCAGGCTCCTTTTGAAGACATCCAATGTATTTGATAACACCACCTCCTTGGCAGTGAATTCCATACCTTTATTTTCCATACTGTAAAGAATATCATCCTTTATATATGAAATCTCCGCTCTTCCAGTCTCAAGGGTACCTCTTGTTCTTTGTACATTTCTGTTATATATATATATATATATATATATATATAAAACACTTTCAAAAGACGGTCAGCACTCCAGGTCTTTAAATTGACAATTTCATTTTATTCAAAGTCAAGTCGACGTTTCAGTCATTGCTGACTTTCATCAGGACATACCTGATGAAAGTCAGCAATGACTGAAACGTCGACTTGACTTTGAATAAAATGAAATTGTCAATTTAAAGACCTGGAGTGCTGACCATCTTTTGAAATTGTTTTGTATGGAAACTGCTGGTTACTAGCACCGGGCTTGGAATATTTGAAATGGTGTGCAATGGACTCTGTGAGTAAATATATATATATATATATATATATATATATATATATATAATGTTATCATATCCCCTCTAAGATGCCACTTTTCTAGTATATAGAATTTTAACTTTTTTAGTCTCTCTTCATAACTAATGTCTTCCAATACCCTTACTCCCCTTATTTATTTTGTAGACCTCCTTTGCACTTTTTTTCTAGTCCCATAATGTCCTGTTTAAGGACCGGTGCCCAGAATTGTACCGCATATTCAAGGTGAGGTTTTACCATTGACCTGTAAAGAGGAAAGATGATATCCTCCTCCTGTGAATCAATATGCAATTTTATGCATGCCAAAACTTTATTGGCCCTTGTAGCTGCTCACTGGCATTGTCAAGTCTGTTGTCTACCATTATTCCTTAGTTCTTCTCATTGGTAGTTTTCCCCAGGGATATTCCATTCATATTATAGGTTACATTGTTATTTTTTATCATAATGCATAACTTTACATTTATCTATGTTGAACATCATCTGGCACTTGCCTGTCCAGTCTTTAACTCTGTCTAAATCCTCCTGCAAAGAAGAAACATTTCCGATCTAAATACAGACATTTGCCCCTAAGCCTATTTATGTGGAACCATATCAAATGCCTTTGCAAAGTCTATATACATCACATCCACAGCCACACTCAGATCTATATTTTTACTAACTTCTTCATAGAATGCTAATACATTGGTTTGACAAGACTAGTCTTTCACAAATCCATGTTGACTTCTATTAATTGGATTTTCGATCAAGATAAGTTGTTGAATGTATACCTTTAGCAACCCTTCAAATAATTGCCTGGTTTAGAGTTTGATCCATTTTTAAATATCTGCCTTTTCACCAATCTAATGGCACTTTGCCTGAACTGAAAGACTCCCTAAAGATCAGTAATAATGGTTAGGCCAGAATTAGGCTTAGCTCCTTAAGTACACTTCGGTGTATACCATCCGGCCCAGGAGCCTTGTCTACCTTAACAGTATTTAATTTCTTGTGACAGCCAATCCCATGTTTTCTATAATGGTTCTTTAAAATTATCCAGAAGGGGTTCTGTCATTGGTTCTTCTTTGGTATAAACAGAATGAAAAAAAGTATTTAAGATATCATAACTCAGCAGGAACTTCCACAGAAACGACATCACTTACGATGATCTCCTCTCCCGATCCTCCATCCGGGGGATAGGACTTCACTGCAAGTATGATCATAGTCACCTGTCTGCTCCTCATACATAACCACACACACTGATTCCATTAATATACTCATAATTAATTCTCATCTATCACTTCCTATCAAAAGTACTACCCTCAAAATGACTTCATCAACAGACATTCCAAAGATAATGTGATAAAAGGACCCTCTTTGATATACACATCAATTATATTTTAAAATAAGCTAACCTAATATTTTTAATAGAAATCTGTGCCAAATACATTGCAAAAAAGGAGGATTTGGCATAAAGAATAGTTATATGATTTATTGATGTTTTCTGTATCTACAACCAAAATAAAAAACAAAAGGTTGGGGACTACCTGCAAACTGTGTTGAGTGCCTTGTTCTGAAGTGGCTGTGTATCAGCACATGTTATAACGCATATGTGAAACTGACTCATATGTGGTTGTATTATGTAGCAATTAACCACAAGGTGCCACTAGATGGCTCATTTAACTCTAGACACATATAGAAGACGCATAATAAAAGGCTGCCATAAAGCTGGTGCAGCCCTGCATGATGCATTTTCTTAAGCTAAAGGACTCATCCATTCATTTTAAACAAGTTACCATTTGTGTACTTGTGCACACCTGGCAATGAAATATGCAGAATTCAGTAATAATAGAGCTGGTTTCAACAGGAGCTGGTCCAAAATTCTTCAAATAGGTCCGACTTGGACAAACCCACTCGTGGAGGCAGCATTGCAGCAGGTCCACGTAACATAATAACAATAAAAGAGGGGCTACATGCACAGTGTATGTGAGCATCTTGAAATTAGGCTTTAGTGTATGTGAGCATCTTGAAATTAGGCTTTGGGAAGTAAGAGAGGATAGGGGGTATGTATTATGTGTGTTATCATGAGTGTGTATGTATTAGTGTGTGTTAGAGGGAGTATTTGTTAGCATGAGTGAGTATGTATATTGCAAATCGATGTACAAATCTGATTGTGATATTAGTCTCTTTCAGTCAAGAGTTTTGCTTTAGATCTATCTCCCACAATTCTGGTGAGACAGCAGTGTTTACTAGAGCCAAGGAAGATGCCAGGGGAAGGGCTTGCATTCCTCCAAGTGACTTGCTTTTTGTAAGTCACTTATTTGTGCACCACAGTAGTTGGTGTAAAAAAACATAAATTGTGTAAGGACTCACATTCCCACCATACGTGATGAGTAAGCTTGGAGATCTCACCCAGTGAACATCATGCCATTTGTAACCATGCTTGGAACAGCAGTGCCAGCGTCCATGTCACTATGGCAAGTGTGTGCAAGTGGCCTTTTTGAAGGCTCAGATTGGCACTCTGGGAAAGCATATTGCAACACTTATTGACTATGTTAAGAGGAGTTTCTTTCTCACTGAGCAAAATTTAGATGGGGCCCCTAACAATAAGGGAGGAGACCATCCCAACAAATTTGCTTATTTAATCCCTTAAGAACCAGGCTGCTTTTTATTTGTTGTACCCTTCGTGACCAAGGTTGTTTAGCTGTAATTTTAAGTGAACCCACACAGGTTATATATTGTTTTTTTCAGGATAAGAAGGGCTGTCTTTAGGTATCATTTTTGATCATACCATCTAAGTTCCTATAAAAAAAAAGTAAAGTATGATGAAAAAAATGAAAAAAGCACTTTTTCTCACTTTTATTTGAAAAATATTCTACTCATCTAAAAAAAGCTAATATAAAACCTGCTAAATAGATTCTACCATTCGTCCTGACTTTAGAAATACTCAATGTTATTGTGGGGGGGGGGGTTGCCTTTTTTTTAAGTTATAGGGCAATAAGTACAAGTAGGATTTTGCTATTTCAAAACCATATTTTTCTGAATCTGGTCATTCTGCCCCAATCACATTCTAATCACATTGTGATGAGGAAGCTGGGCTACATTGACTTGCATGATTAAATGCAGTACCTGTATTCAACCTGCAGGGGTAGGAGATTAGGCAGGTTAATGCGTGTCTGAAGTCTTGGTGTAAGAAGGAGGGTTTTGGGTTTTTAGGGTACTGGGATGATTTTACTTTAGGGTAAGATCTCTAAAGTCCTTATTGATTGCACCTGAATGCAAGAGGGTCCAATGTACTTGGGAGACATTGGCTAGACAGTTGGAGGAGATTTTAAATTAGGAATGGGAGGAAGGGACAAAACATACATAGACAGTATAGAAAAAAAGGTGTTTTGCTAGTACCCAAGTGTGTGGATCTGGGGGCTTGATTAGTACAGATAATAGGGGCAGAAGGTGCCTGTAGCATGTCTGGTAAAAACGTACACATTTAGAATGACGTCTAGAAATGCTTACAGTTTAAGGAATAAGAGCCACGAACATGTGACAAAAATGACAACTGAGAATGTAAATTTACCGTATTTGCTCGATTATAAGACGACCCCCCAAAATCTGAATATTAATTTATGAAAAAAAGAAAAAGCCTGAATATAAGATGACCCTATAGGAAAAGTTTTACCAGTAAATGTTAATTCATGTAAACTATGTGAACAATTGTTTGTTAATAAAAGCTATGATTGAGAAAAATATTTTGTTTTTATTTCCTTTTTTTCAACCTGCCCCCCCCAGTTATGCACATCTGCCCCCAGGCTTGCCACTCTGCCCCAGAAATGCCTTATACCCCATATATGCCACTGTGCCCCATGATATGCCTTTTAACCTTCTAAATGCCACTGTGCCCCATGATACACCTTTTAACCCTCTATATGCCACTGTGCCCCATGATATGCCTTTTGACCCCCTATGTGCCACTCTGCCTCCAGAAATGCCTTATACCCCTATATGCCACTCTGGCATTTAGGGGGTTAAAGGGCATATTATGGGGCAAAGTCTAATTTTAACACTGGCTTGTATCCAGAATAAAGTATTTTATATACCAAAGCCTTTTTGGTGGTACTATTTATAGTCACTACTTTTTACATACCAATACCTCCTGAATCTGGGCTACAAAGGAATCCAAAGTATCCAGCTGTGAAGTAAGGCGCAACAACCACCGGGTGGTAACTGGGAACTACGGGCAATATATATCATCCCAATTGTAAGTGTATCCCTACCCCGGCATTTTCAAACTTAAGACGATATTACACTTATTATGTTCGTGTTTTCTTATATACATATCACACATGGATTCCGAGGCTTGATTTGATTGGATCTAGATCAACATATACACATTTATTTTTCTTTTTGTTTCCCATATAATTCAAACCTGTTTACACGAGCGCCCCCAAGTGGATTGTGTTTGTTATACTCAACACCCGGAGAGTGTTGTTAAGGGTTGCAGCTGTGTATTCGGTGCAACAGAAGAAAGGAAAGTTGTACTACCATTATTTTCTATCTATTTCTTCTTACACTGGTTTTCACATTTACTTTGCATTCTTGTATGTGTTAGATCCATAAGCCAATGATTTATACCTGATAACCAATCAATAATACGCTGTATTTTACGTCACAATTTATTTTGACATGTTTTGAAGATTATTTTTCTGTTTTCATCTTTTGCACTGCACAGATCATATAGATATTTTGTAGATTGTGTTTCCACACAAATATCACTCTTCCCACACTCTCATTCACTCTCCCTCACATTCTTTAAGTGTTTCCCTGCCGACTAATTCCCCTTCTTCATTTTTATTCATCGTCTCCCTTCTCTTCAATCTTCAGTCTGCTATCTTTGTCGGTATCTCAGCGGACATAACTCGGCTAGAGTGTCCGCCAAAATGGCAGTGCTTGTGCAAGTGCTGTCATTTTGCCTACACTTGCACTGAGGTAACATGGCAGCACTTGCATCTCCTCAATCCTCCAAACGGCTGAGAGGTCATCACCACAAGCGCCACCATATTGCCCTGAAACGAACATGCATGACTAGTTTTTCCTGGCCAGGGCTTCCAGAGTGTTCCCTCAAAGGAGTGGAGCCTCTGTGAACATCCTCTTCCACCCTTTTGATGAAGTGCTCCATGAAGCCTTGGTCAGCACAGCTGGAACCAGGGTATACAACACGGTCTTGTCTTGTACACACTGATCCATGGGGCACTTAGCTATGGTACCAAGACCTCCCTTGTGCTGAAATTGTCTAGTAAACAACTATATAAATTATATATACATTTATATATAAAATAGACTTGCAGGTCTCGGACAAATTTTTCGTTTTGTGTTTTACTAATTCGTTTTTGGGCAAAAGAATATGTTTTTTGCCCTTTTGCTTTGAGCAAATCCAGAAGCTTTTTAATTTGGAAATGAGATTCAGGGGCTAAAAACAACATGTCTCTCTCTCTCTCTCTATCCTACGGTCCTGTCTGTGTCCCTGCACCCTCCTCTGCCTTGTATCTGCCCCCCATCGTCGCACTTAACTTCTCCAGCCATTTTAATTTTCTCTACTGATTTCTTGGCAGGTGCAGAGACCATGCTACAGGGAGCGTGGAGGAGGGGGGTCAGTATGTGAGACAGTGTCCTGCTGCATAGAAAACAAACACATGAAAAAGCAGTGCATACACAAAATGCCTGCAATAGAAGCTGCTCTAAATTATAACATAATCCTTGCTTGTCTGTAGAGGTAAATGAATGCACAGCTTTCCTTACAGACACTAAAGTGGCTAATTGTCATTTGCATAGTAATTATGCTCCTGCTGAGATTTTTACTATTTAATGTAATAAAGTTTTACTTAATGTAAGGAATACTTACTTTAATGAGAGGGTAGTGGCATACTTGGCATTCCCAATTTTTGAGGCAAAGGTTTGTCCCGACACAGCTCTCCGCATTTGTGCCTCTCTTCACTGAGCTGTGGAGACTAGCATAGCTTGTTGGAGGGCCACTGCTCATGAAAAGACCAGCAGCAGCCCTCCGACAAGCTTTACTGAGCCTCCTCGCTCAGTGAAGCTGTATCTGAAACTCGCTTGCACGACTTCTTTCTCCTGGCCAGGACTTCCAGAGTGGTTCATCAAAGGAGCGGAGCCTCCGCAAACACCCTCTTCTGCCCTTTTAAGGAAGCTCTCCATTTGGCCTTGGTCAGCAGAGGTGGTACCAGGGTACTGTCACGTCTGCAATACAGCAGAGGATCCTCGCTGCAGAAATTGGGAAGGCGCCTCCTGGCGGAGATGGAGGGCCCAGCAACGAAACACCAAAGTGAATCACGGACACAGGAGCGTAGCGCAGTACAAAATCCAGGAACGAAAATAATAAATAAAAAATAATAAATTCAGGGGTCAGGCAAAAGAGTAGTCGGGGTCACGAGCTGAGGTCAGGGCAGGCAGCAAACAGCAAGGTCAAAAACTAGCCGGAGTCAGAACCAATAAATAACAAAGGAATATGGAACGCTAGTGAAGGCTATTAGGCACTATCACAGGCAAAGGTGAAGTGCCTACTGAGGGTTTAAATATCCCTCTACTCACAGGATCCTCCTACCCACCTATTTAGGGGGAGGAGGAAAAAAGATAAATGTTGCTTTAAGAAGCGACATGAATATTTATGAGTTAGCCGTTCGCGCATGCGCGAACGGCACTCCTGACGTTGAGGCGCGCGCCCCGTCAGGATCCAGTGATTTCTGCGGGGACGCGCGTCTAACCGCCGGACGGACCTGGCGGCGGCTCCCGCCAACGGAACGAGCAGGGGGCTGGACGCGCGGGCTGCGTCTCAGCTCCCCTACCACGGAGGAGGTAACAGGTACCAGGGAAAGGAGGACAGTGGGAAGAAGACAGAAAAAAGAAGACAGAAGAAAAAGAGGCAAGAGATGAAGTGGCCCTGTAGGGATTTGGAAGTGGCTGAGAAAAGGTAGGGAGAGAGAGGCTGTGTGAGAGAGAGTGAGTGTGAGAGATTGAGTGAGAGAGTGCATGAGTAAGTATGTGAGACAACATCAGTGAGTGTGTGAGAGAGGATGAGAGTAAGTGAGATCGTGAGACAGCATAATAGTGTGAGAGAGCGTGAGTGAGAGGATAAGAGAGCATGAGTGAGAGTGTGAGTTAGATTATGAGTAAGAGAAGATGAGAGAGCATGAATAAAAGTGAGTGAGAAAGTAAGGGAGCATGAGAAAGCATGAGGGAGCATGAGTGAGAGTGTGAGAGAGCATCAGTGAGTGTAAGCATGAGTAATGGTATGAGAGTGTGAATGAAAGAGCAATTAGTTAGAGCCTGACCCACTATGATGGGGTTATTTGTGGCAGGTGGCAGGACACTCCAAGAAGATGAAGTGAATATAAATAAACCGGGGGTGCGCACGAGGCTTCAGCTCAGGCCTCGATGGACAGATGGACAGACACGCATGCGCAGTGTGCACGTGTGCCTTCTAGTAGTAAGGCACGTGCACAGAATAAAGCATGTAAGCACTACACTCATTGCTTGGTTATACCAGCTCCCATATGGTTGTATCCTGCTGTCCTCTTGTCCCTTTTACCCATATCCTGTTCCTGTATCGCTTCATTACTGCTTGTGTCTGGTATTTTGACTCCTGGACCTGTTTGCCACCTGCCCCGACCAGTGCCTGTTATACCGTTTACGAGCATGTCGCTGCTTGCCCTGACCCGTGTCCTCCTTATTAGCCTACGTATTGTTCCTGCTTTGGGTATCCATTACCTAACTTTCTACGCTGATGGAAATGCTACCACGACCCAATGCTAGATCATGGCATTTATTGGCCTCTTATTATTACACAGACATGATGAATGACTGGGCATGTAGAGATTGTGACAGCCCAGGCTCATGGTTTGGAGTTTGGGGCTGTGTCCTCTCATTGGTAGAGGCATTCATAATACTGGTGGATTTGAGGGGATGGTGCTGTCCTCAGTGCGTAGTAGTGTTTCTGTCATAGAGTTACTTTCGATATATATGTAATGTGCTAGAAAGGTCCTCTTTTTACATATTATGAATAAATACCGAAGCCATGTTTATCTGCATGGAATGTATCAAGTGAGTTTTAGGGGAGTATAGCCTTAAGGGAGAATGGAAGTTAAGGATTCCTCTAGTCAAGTCTATGGACACCACTGAAATATATGGGTTTGGGAGAGGGGTTATATTGCTAACATTGCTTAATTATCCCCTTCCGACCCATGGCTGTCCTATTTCTTTTTTAAAGAGTTATTTTTTCAAGTCTTAGCTTGGGACATGCAGGTTCTTAATGAACTTGTATGGTCTTACCTGAAACTTGCAAAATGCAAAGTCCGAAGCAACTTGCATTTTATTGAATGTATAAGCTTTTTTGCAAGTATTTACAGGTGAGGGCTTGCAACCCTTGTCAAATATCATTGAGTTGGAGGTCTAACGTAGGAAATAAGTATCTATGAAAAACTTAACTTGTCCTGAAAGAAAACCTGAAAAAGTTAAAGTTTAGGTTTTTACAAAGGATTGTCCCCTATATGTATCTACTCCCTCTGTGCATGCACATAAACCATCAATTTGTATCTAATTTACAGTTTACTTACTTGCATTTGCTAAATTTAATATACTTTCTGGCTTATGTTATTACTTTTATTTTCATTATTATGTAAGTTGTATATACAACTTCTTACATAATAATGAAAATAAAAGTGTGACATATTTTGGGTGTCAAAAAAAGCCCTCAATTGAGTTGTGTTTTGGGGAGCCATTACCATACTGTCTCATTTTATTATTGCAAAACCACAGAATGGAAATATTGTGCAGTGCATTGTACATTATGCTTTTGTAATTAGTTTTTAATAAAGTATCCATAGGGGGATGGCACAAGAGTACATTTTCATAGTTTATAATGGTAGCTCACGAGGTCATGTAATACAGCATTACTTTATTGAGATGGTGGTGGATAAACAGAATATATTCCCAAAAATACTTACAGATGTTAATGCAGATGTTGTGATGTAAATACGCATGAGATAGACATACAGTTATCCTGAACCTAACATGGGTTGAGTTTTTATAGTAGGTGGTTCAGTGGTGAATGAAAACTACATTCTATCATTATGTAAATGTATCTATTGATGCTATCTGGTTAATCTATTGTATTGTATTATAACACATTTTTAGCACCTTAATAACAGTGGGAACCTACAGTTACAAGAAGCGGTCCTGTTTACGTAGTCAACGAGAAACTAGATTATTATGCCATGAAACAGACAGGGCAGCTCTAAGAGAAAGGGAATTATGGGGAACCTTAAAATATTTAGAGACTGCATAAATGGGCATAGAAACCAGAGATTATAATGAAACCAAGATCCTTCCAGATTACCCCAAAAATAAACCCAAAGAAGAATCAGTAGTCTTTCCAATGCTAATTTGCGTATCATATGCATCATTTACAAATGTTTCCATACTAATAGTTATATAACAAGCAATAGCTTCTTTTGGATAGCATTTGTTCTTGTCACAAGGTTTGACCTAGTTAAAGGTGTTAAAAGGGTTGAAGTTTTATAATGAGTGAATGTGTGATGAAACTGCTGTTATGAAGGTTGAGAGAAATACCCAAGTTTCTAAAATTAAATCTGCAACCTCCAAGAAAAAAACAGTTATTTTTTTTTCCAATAAATGCTATAAATATGTATTTTCTTTCCTCTATATGAATAAAATATGAGGTTATAGAACAAATAACACATGTTTAAAATATTCATATACTAACGTATAGGCTCTCTCACCGTCCCTCACCGTCCCTCACTGTCCCTCACCGTCCCTCTTCCTGAACATGCCTTTTCTCTATGCCTTTTTCTTCTGAGAGATCCTACTATCTATGTATCTCCTTCACCACACATATATCAATCTTCAACATAGATGTTTATATGGAGTATATGGATCTCAGATTTTTGAAAACACTTTATGTGGTTGGCTTTTCCAATGTGCCTATGTTTTGTGGCATAGAGAATGTATGTGTACAGTGAGCTGCAGTAGCAACTCTTACCTGCTATCACAGGCTACATTACTGGCCTGCAAGTCTAGTTCTGACACACTCTATTCACGCAATCTTATTAGCGATAAAGAATGTTGTCCCATTACCGAAGCTCTGGTCCCTCAATAATCCACTCCTTTGAAGAGGAAGGGTCCTGTAGCCTGGGTTCCCAGGTATGGTAATGATTCTGCCGAGAGCAACAGCTTTAGACTCCACTAGTGTCTTTCCACTAGTACAATCAACTCTAAAACAAACATTAAAAATAAAAACACGATAATGAGTAAAAACAGGGATACCCTGGACCAATATAAGAGAGTGGGAACTACAGGTGCCTACAGCCCAATCTACTTCTAAGCTTGGTGGGTGGATTGTAAGAGTACTGAGCAGAGGAGACGTTTGTATATCTATATCATTATTATTATTTATTGTTTTATATAGCGTCGTCAAATCTCTTAGTGCTGTACAATGGGTAGACAGGACATAACAAGTAGTATGTAATATAACAAATTGACTAACAGAGACAACAGGTGAGGAGGGCCCTGCTCAAACAAGCTTACAATCTAGGGGATAGATAACGTATGCGGTTCGTATGACGTATAGGTAAATTCCTACTTGAAAAGAGGGGTTAAAATTGAGTTTATAGGTAATGAATGGAACTTTGTCAGAGATGTTTTTTTTGTGTTTTAGAGACCAGGTAGGGATGGAAGTTGCAGATACAGGTGGATATTTCCATTTCTTAAATCATTTTAATATTGTAATTGAGTATTAAGTCTTCAAAATCCTGTGGCTTATCACTGCCCCTCCCCCTTTCAGCAATTTCCCTTTTGGGCCATGTTTTAGATTTGAGTACACTTTGTAATGAATAAAATAAACCATGCGGCATGTAAATACAAAGTGAACGGCTCCCACATAAATCTAGACGCTAGACATCTTGAGTTGACGTAACTGTGGAATTAAGTGAACTTGGAATTTTCCTTTCAACCATTGATAATATGTTTTGAGGTAAACAGGTGTGTTATTAGCCCAGCAGAATCTTAACAAGATTCATATTATTTTGAATGGTTGCAATTATTTTCAACAAACAAAAATTAACCTGTGCAGATGAATTGCTTACCACAGAGTATTAGCACAACAGGTGTGCGCTCCATTTTATATAACACTATTGCAACCAATTTGTTTACATTAGCTGTTCATAGAATAAAATAAAAGGGTAAAAGGCTCCTCCCTAGCATATTGTGCCATACATTTAATAGAACTTTTGTGTGTATAAAGAATTTCTGCTTTTTATATTTCTTCAGGGTCACTGAAGAATATGACTTCATTTTTAAGATGCTACATATCATTGTTTTCTTTTCATCTTGTTATAGAGACATGGGCCAATATGAGGTTGTGAGTAGTACAATAATGGAGATTTCAGTGAAGGTTGACAATTAAGAGAAAATAAATTCAAGGTTTTCAAACTAAATATATGGCATGGAATCCTTCTACCTCCACAGCTCCAGTAATGTTCAGTGCAGTTTTTAGTCCTAAGGCCAGGGGAGGTTCTGCCCCAGATCATGCAGCTCTAATGTATGCTTGTCCAACTTCAACTTCTAGACACACTCCAAAATCTTGTGGAAAGCCTTCGCAGAATAGTGGAGGCTGTTATAGCTGCCCATGGTTTTGGAACGGGATGTCTAACAAGCTCATACAGATATAATTATTGTAAAGGGGTATAAAAACTCATGTTTAGAAGGGCAAGGTCTTGTCTTCTTCTCTCTTTTTTCCCTTCCCCGTTTTTTAAGAACCTATAGCCTACAGCACACAAGCTCCTGTTACTTTCATATATCATCAATTAGTGTTGTATATATATGCTACTTTATCTAAGAAATACATCTAAAATACAGAGACGCTGTGATTTCGTCTTAACATTGGTCACAGAGACATTTAGAATTTAGACAAAACAAATACTAAACAATTATGCATATACACACACTAATACACATTCACATGAATACACACTCACACTAATGCACATTTATATTAATTCACACTAACACACACATACATGCTCACACAAGCACAGACACACATACATTCTCACACTAGCACACAGTTACACTAATAAACACTCACACACATACATACTCACACTAATGCAAACTAGACTTGTGCAAATGGACCAAATAATGAGTCAATATTTTCATTACATTTTTTCACACTGAATGTCTCCCACCTTCTCTGCCGACCTCTTCTATGTCCGCTTCTTCTCTTGCATCTTCTTTCTTCATCTGCTGCTCCTTGTGCCTTCTTTCTTCATCCCCTTCTCAGTGGACATGGCCTCCAGGTGAACATAGGCAAAAGGACAGAGCTTCCAGGCACATCCTATCTCCTGATTGGCTCCTGCAAATTTGCTTGCTACCATATTACCAGATGGGGATTAAAGGGCCAGCATGCTGCCAAATGATCTATTATGAGATCAGAAAGTTTATATGCTGGGAAAAAGCCAGATCAGAGGTACCATGCAGGGATCAGAAACTGTAAAAGTGCCCCACCACTGTAAACCACCCATGTACCCATTTAAAAGGAGCACAAAAAATAAACACACACATTCAATTAACACACACATTAATTAATTATTTTAAAAAAATGTATTAAATAAAAAAAAATGGCTCAGACAGCAACAGAATGATGAGTGATAAGAGTTGTAGTCATCAAAACCGGGTAAACATGAGGTACAAAAGAGTTAGGATATTCACAGGCTTATGTATTTTTTACAGTCCAGTGCATCTACCCCTTTGAACCCTCATGATAGATGGTCTTGCATTCATATTAAAATGTAAACTCCTCACCCCTACTTACAGAAAGCGTAGCAGCTATGTACCTACTTATATATCTGGTTTTATCACCAAATACTCTTTAAATCAATATCTTTGCTCTGCCATTTTCGTCTCTTCTGTCACTTTTCCTACTCGCATCTCCAGGACTTACATGTGCTGCACTTGTTCTCTGGAATACCTTACCTCATTCTGGAAACTTACCCCCTACTTCTTATAGCTTAAATTAAAACCCCACATGATCAAAGAAGCACCCAATTGAATTCTCTTAATAGCCCATCACCTGCAATGTGGAAATCTTTCTCCACCTCCTCCGGGGCCTCTGCTGGTGCTAATCACCTCTGCTCAAGCAGCCCTTGAATATATGTATTGTATTAAACGCTGCGTACATTGTTGGCACTAGATAATAATAATAATAATATATTAATCATCCTCAACCATCTCAATAGATTGCAAGCTCATAAGAGCAAGGCCCTGTTCATCTCTTGTAACTATGCTTGTCACTTGGCTGGTATTTTACCGGCCCAGCCAGTAATCAATGCTTTGAAGCCAGTGCTGCATAAGTAAAATACCAGCTATACAAAAGCTAGTAGTTTTTTGTGCTGTGGGTTTTACACATTTCCTGGTATGGTTGCCAAGATGAGTCAGGCAGGCTTAAACAAGGTGTGATTAGCATTTTTGGCAGCATTCACAGAAAATTTGGTTAAAGTTCATAATAAGTCCAATAAATGTAACAGGTGGTGCATATTAAGTATTAACAAATATTTTCTTCCATCCCCTCAGTAAAGTAATTCTTCGTTACATTAAGGAGAATTTTATTACATTTAATAAAAGTAAAAAATCTCAGGGGAGCATAATTAATGTGCAAATGACAATTCACGATTTCAAGGGTTATATTATAATTTACTGCAGGCATTGAATCCCCTCTCCTTACTCCCTTCTCCCACCTCTCCTGTCAGCATGGCCTCTGCTTCTACAGAGAGAGATCAGAGAAGACCAGAAATTGGCTGGAAATGGTAAGTGAGCAGTGAGGGAGCAGACAGGGGGAGAGTGCAGGGGGCACAGACCGGACTAAGCAACAGAGAGAGAGAGAGAGGCGTTTTTTCTGGAAACAACCCCTCACCTTTGTTTCTGAAAGGTAAATGAATCAGCCAAGAAGAAATAAAAACTTTCCACTTCAATTTTAAAGTGAAATTAAGCCGTTACAAAAATGGCAGTAAAAATCTAAGAACATAACCTCTCCATTTTGTTTAATTGGGGATATAACGTTTAAAAATAAAACAATTACCACATTTTTGGTGCTTCCTGTGCCAGGAAGCTTATAGATAAAAAATAGATCATTTGTATTGTGCCACCCTTTCATAGTATTTCATATGTTAACACTTTTTTTCCTTTTTTCCCCTTTTCCCCTTTGCCTAGCGGTGAATGTGGCTTTATAATAAAATCTGCTGATGTAGCAGATGCCACCATTCCTAGAATCTAGATAAAGCAACAAGCACACTTTATCACTATGTGAATATAGCTGTCCCTTTCCTTCTAAAACCTCATACAGTATATTGGCACTGGTGTTATGATATTATTTCCTAATATGTAACAGCAAACTATCAAACAACTATATAAATAAAATGTAATACTAAGGCAAAATATTTAGACACAAAAATAGCTGAAAAATATTATTTAATTGAGTTTAATGAAAAAGTTCAAAAAACATCCTAGCTCTTAAATGTATCATCATTTTAATTTTTTTTAAAATAAATTTTAAAAGTCTTTTTAAATCTTAACCTAGATTTTAACCACACAATGATGTAATCAGTTTGGAGTTTCCCTCCTCTGTGTTCCATCATGGTGATTTCTCAGATGCATTTGTGAAAATGCATTGTGAATTTTTGTTACAGGAGGATTTTTTTTTCTGGTCTTCAGAATTTCATAAACCCTCACAGTTGTTTCAGTTTCTCTCTGTCTAATTTGTATTACCCTTTTAATTTTGCATGATTTTTGTTAGACAGTATGTAAATTGACCACAACATCAACAGAGAATACAGGTACCCCTCCTGAAGAGGATTGTGTGAGTGCAAATTATATGAATCAAAATTTATTCATTCAAATAGTCAATGAATTTATTAAGATATAATATATTTTGGGAATAAAGATACATAAAAAAGCTACAAATAGCATGTAATGGTGCTCGCAGTAAGCACTGAAATTTGCAGCACCCATAGTAATGCACATGCAGTAATTTATGGGTTTCATTATGTAGGGCATTCTTTTGAAATCATGAAATCATAGAAATACATAAACCCATTATGCGTATTAGCGATAATAGATTAAAAATAAAACTATACTAAAATAGAAAAAAAAATCTTACTTCACTTTTCTTCTAAGCTGTAAGAGCCACAGCTGAACAATCACTTAATTTATGTTTATCAATATCTCCTGATTACAGTCATACTCTACATATATATGTCTTAATGTTCCAGAGGGCTACATTCATACTTTACATATTACCTATTTATATATACCTATATTACATATTTTTTAATACTATGGATGTAAGCAGTTAATTTTTATGTTTTTCTGTTAGCGCTATAGCCCTGCATTGTAGATTACAATAATTGCAACCAACCAGCAATGGGAGAGCCCTGCAGGATCTAGAAAGACCCCGCTAAGGCTCTCCTGTCCTCAAGTGAACCTCAGTGGGTGTCAACATTGACACCTACTATAAAGGAATGCCTGATCACATGATCGGGCATTCATTGAATGATAGTGTACCAGCGCTTACTGCGAGCACCATTACATGCTATTTGTAGCTTTTTTTATGTATCTTTATGCCCAAAGTATATTATAGCTTAGTAAATGGAGAAGGTCCAGGCTGTCAATAGATCTCCCATGTAGCTAAACATGCCTGTACGTCCTCATGGGCTCCTTGCTTCTTGTACGATAGTACAGATGCATCCTATGGGACTCAACAGGCTAATATACATATGGTCTTTCAAATTAATATATATTTTTTACATACACAGGTAGGTTTTCAGTTGGGCCATAAGGGCCATAAGGCACTTAACATAGAAGCATAGAATTTGACTGCAGATAAGAACCATTTGGCCCATCTAGTCTGCTACTTTTTTCCTTTTGTGAAGACTCAGACCTTAATCATTTCTTGGTTTTGTCTTAGATTAATTGATAGCTTTACATTAATGTTTAAATAATGCAGTGAGGGTATTTAAATATTAATGAGACAGCCTCTACCACTTCTTCTGAGAGAATGTTCCATTTATCTACAACATTCTCAGTAAAGTACTAACACTCCAAAAGTGTAGAGGGCTGATATTTTAGCATATTGTGCAGTTGCATGTATACTTTAGCCGGCTGCTTGACTTAGCATGTGATGTGATTTCGCATGGTAATATTCCCCACTTCAGTTTTGCTCATCAATAAGATTTACCATCATATTTTAAGTAGGGAAATGTTATTGCTACAAAATCATATCACAGGAACTAATGTTCCAATGGTAAGACATAAGGTAGTGGGCCAGTAGCTATAGGGACCTTAATGTACTCAGTGTATCTTTTTACTACCACTACCCCATGCATTGAGGCTTCTGCTACTGCAAGTGATTTTAATAGGAGCTTAATTGCACTGGAATGCAACAGTGGTGCTGCTCGGTGGAATTGCTACATTTTATGTATAGAATTCTGGTACTTTTTTTATTTCACCCACAGATATTTTAAACACAATTCAGACTGGGATTGGAAAGCTCCAATTAGTGGCATTCCCAGGAATCATAGTTGACCCTTAGAGTGCCAACTGTCAATGTTGCTTCCAGATCTGTAACGGACCCTGGGGTAGGCAATAGAATAATCCAGGTCACAATCCAAAAGGTCAGAGGCAGGTGGCAGGCAACTAGAATAATCTGGGTCAAAATCCAATATCAATAGGTAGGAGGCAGACAAAAAGGGAAATCCAGAAGAGAGACAGGGGTCAGAAGCCTGGAACACAGTATGCACAATTGTAAGAGCAAGGCAGACAGCATCAGGGAGACTCAAGACTACACACAAAGTATCCAAATAGTTGAGCGCCGGCATAGGGTTTTTTTTTATAGGGCTGTCAGGTGTGGGGTCCAGGGCTACTGCATTTGGAGAAGCAAAGGTTTCAGGAACCCAAGGTTTCCAAGTGACATATGGAAAACGGAATGGATGCCATATGTCTCCAGTAGTCGAAGACAAACCGCAGCTTGACTTACCTTCTGGAGTATAGAAAAGGGAACAATGTGCCAAGCATCTTGGTAGGACATTAGAGTCAGAGATTGTAAGTAGAAAGCCACACTTTAACTGGTTGTTGGTGACATTGATGACCCGCTGTACATTTTTCCCATTCCTCCTCCTCTCTTATCCTCACTAGATTGTAAGCCTCTTGAAGATCAATCTTAGAACAGATATGAGTATAGAATAGATATATATTGAGCAGTCAACTCAACAAAGAGTGAGTTGCCATTGCCTATATTTAATGTAAATATTTTTTTGTTAACTATATTACACTATAATGTGTTTTTCCCCTTTCTTTTTTTATGTATACATTCATATGGAGCTATACATTTGGAATTTCTAAGGTGCTATTTTTTTATTTTTAACACTTGGGTGTAAGAAGCACAACATCCTAAATTGATTTAATTTATTTGTCTGTATTTGGTTGAGACAACTAGAGGGAGGGTGCAGCTGGTGTGACGGGAGGCACAGTGCACACAACACTAAATTGTTGTTGCAAAAAGACAAAATGTGCCACAAAAGAATGTTCTAAAGAAACCAGGTATATATATGCCTCCTGTTCCTTGCTCTGGGGTAAACCTTCCAAAGTAAATCTTGTAGTGTCGCAACAGTCAAGAAGAGAGGTCTGCCTTTATGGGGCAGACTTACAAGTAGAGCCACTGTAAAATAGCCTTGAGATGCAGTGGGTTAGCTTATCAGCCCTCAAGAAATCACACAGGATACGTCTTTGAAAGGGTGGCATAAATTAAATCATGCAATGTTTGCATTCTTATTATACAGACTAAACAGGTTCACACAACCCTGCTTATGGCTTTGTGATTACCTAAAGCTTATAGAGACTCATTAACATACACAAAAAGACCATTTGTGATATGTTATACACCGATCAGTCATAACATTATGACCCCTGACAATTGAAGTGAATAACACTGATAATCTTGTTATCATGGCACCGGTCAGTGGGTGGGATATATTACTTAGCAAGTGAACATTTCATCCTCAAAGTTGGTGTGTTAGGAGCAGCTCTTGAGGGGTCTTCCCGGTCTGTAGCTGTGAACTGGCAACATGGGTGGACAATACTCATTGATGCACGTGGAGGGCGAAGGCTGGCCCATGCGGTCGAATCCAATAGACAAGCTAATGTAGCTGAAATTGCTGAACAAGTTAATGCTGGTTTTGATAGAACGGTGCCAGAACACACAATGCATTGCAGTTTTTTTATGTATAGGGCAAGATAGCTGCAGACCAGTCAAGATGCCCATGCTGACACCTGTCCGATGTCAAAAGAGCCTACAATGGGCACATAAGCATAAGAACTGGACCACGGAGAAATCTAAGAAGAATGTGGATGGCCGAGTGCGCAAGCGTTGCTTACCTGGAGAACACATGGCACCACCTCTCAACTTACAGTACTTAAAGGATCTGCTGCTAACATCTTGGTGTCAAATACCAAAGCTCACCTTCAGAGGTCCCGGAAAACATTCAGTTGGTGACAATTGACATCAAGACTTTAAACGGGTGGCTAATTATGATCAAAAATAAAGTCCAAAAAAAATAAAGAAATTATATATGTATCTAAAGGCTGTCTTGTAGAGCGGGCAATTACTTTCAAGGGATCCATATATAAAGTGGATATAGAGGCAAAGGTGATAATTGTTACCCTTATTTGCATGCGCCTACCCAGAATCCCTTGTTGTTGTGACAGCACCATGGGATTTCTGAGGGAAAAACAAGCCTTCTGGTGTCTGTAGATGAGTGTTTAATAATACTTCTACTACTATATATATATATATATATATAACATTAAAATACCATCATTTGATATACCCATCAAATATATGATTTGATGGGGTAGATTGAACTGACCGATTTCAAGGATCTGTGGGCAGACTTTTCAACATGTGAAAATGCCAATTTGAAAAATGCACACTTCCCAAAATTGTCCTTTTAGTCCCCAAACAAACCAACAAACCCATGGATGAGTTGCTTAACACATATTGGGTTGCTGTTTGACAGTGACATATACCAGAGGTGGTAAATTCATACCCAAATTACAACGTGTGGGGGAAAAAAACATAAATAATACTACTGCAAAGTTTGACTGGTAGAATTAGTGTGTGGAAAGATTTAAAATACTAGCATTTGAAATACACTGTGGTGTCTAGTTTTCAAAAATATATGGTTTGGTGGGTAAACTGCATTGGCCGGCTACAAAGATGTCCCAAATAGCACATGGGGGCAGGTCATAAAAAAACAATATATACAGTAACTTGTGTGTCCAATAAATTAGAAAAAAGACATTTACAGATAAACACGAAATGTTAAATGTTTAATGTGCCATTGTCACAAAGGGTACAAAAAATAAAACCAGCCATTGTCACAAAGGGGTTAATAATAAAAACAAAATGTAATTATGATTGCTAGCATTTCCCATAACATACTCACTTGAGATGATAACCTAAAACTTAAGATAAACCATGAAAGGAAATCTGATAAGCATTTAAGAAAGTAAGATGCTACAGATATGTGTCACTTTTTGTTAATAGCCATATTATTGTCAAATGTATTTCTTATTCAGCCTCAAGAAGCAGTCTAAAAATGATGTCTCGGACCATTGCACCCTTAGTTTTAAAGGGTTTTACTGTATAAAGATTGAAAAGAAGGGCAGAAAACAAATTCATAATCTCACAATATGCACAAAAAAATCAGAGCTATTCACACACATATTCTGTGTTAAATTCTCGCCAAATACACTACAAAAAATGAAAAAGGATGCAAGGTAAGATATACTAAAAACAGTGTTGTGATGGTGCTCATTTGCAAAAAATCGATAAAGTTTAGCAGCCTTATTTAAAAAAATTCCAAAAAGTACACTTAATTTGACAATGCGGGGGGGGGGGGGGGGACATGCCAATATGTGGGCAGCGCGTAGCATATTTTGGATGACATAAGTGTCCTCTTACCATTCAGAAGACTCTCTAGATCCTCCTTGTATACCCAGCTCCAAATTTCCCAAAAGTGTAATTTTAGTAAAGACCCAGATTTATACAACAACACTTTTAAACACAATAAACAACTTTATACCAAACTGCTCCATCCATAAAGACCTCAAGAGAACTGAACACACATTTGTCCAAATATAGTTTCAAGGATAATTATTAAAAAAAGTGTACACCGGTCCAAATATACTCATATAACTAACCCCTGGTTCTTGTCAGCAGTTTTAACATGGTTCCTGAAGGTGAGCAAGTAAGCTTTTTGTTGCACTAACATTCCATTTTAAGGACAAGCTTTCGAGAGTATAAACGTCTCTTTGTCAAGTCAAAAGCTATACTAACCACAGACGTCTAAGTGAGGCATGGGCACCAGTATAAGGGTTAAGAGCACAATGGAGGCCGATAAGGTAAACGTCACAAAAGTTTAAGGTGGATGCATATAAGACTGAATTTCCTCAAAAATTTTAATATTTATGACTTGATCCCTCATAATAAGGAAGGTGAAAGATCATCATCAACAGTGGGACAATGGACAGGCACTGTCAGAAAGACACATCCAGCCACATGGCATATAGGAACACACTTCCTCAAACATTGAACATTTTTATGAATTGATCAGATAGATGCAATAATAACATTTCACTGAGTTTGCATTTTAGATACTGGATAACCCAATTTGGGCAGAGAGCCATCTGCTCCACTAGTTGTTAAGTTGTTAGGAGAGCTGTGTTTCCTGAGGGTTGAGGATATTTCTCCTCACAAAGAAAACCCTCTTGCTTTTGATGCTAGTGGGTAGGCATGAAAGCAGCTGCTGGGTACCCAAGGAGGGGCTGTACGTTGCTGTATGGGGAGCCCTACTGAGGAATCCCCTGATTTATGTACAAGAGAACCTTACTGGTAATATCATAGGGGTTCCCTTGTCCCAACTGAGATTCCTGAGGTAATAATAGTTCCCCAGTAGATGTCTAGACAATGTGTACTGCTGTCTGATACAGAACAGTATAAACAAAAAGTTCTGCTGGAATATGTGTGCAGAGGATGGTATGAAGTGGGTCAATTAAGTAGTCGGAGAACTGAAAAGAAGAAACGGGAGCTTGAGAGACACAAGAAAGAGAAAAATGGTGTCTCCCTCTCAAATGTACTGACAACTCAATAATGTAAGCTGGGCATTGTTATGTTTACATCTTTTGTATGGGGTGAAGTAAACTGTTTTGACCAAAATGTAAGGAGAGAGTGTGTGAGTGTAAATATGCATGTATGTGTGTTAGAAAGTGTTTGTGAGAGTGTTGTATACATGTGTGCAAAAGTGTTTATTCATGTGTCTATACATGTGTACAGTGTACCTGTGTTTGATTGTGTGTACATTTATCTACTGTATGTGGGAGACTGTATGAATGAGTGTGTATGCCTGTGGGAGTATGTTTAAGTACATATATTGAAGTGGAAATCGTACTCTCTGTAATACCATCTGTACATGAAGTTTGTTGTTTTGGCATATATTGTAAATAAATAAGACTTTTCACATGCAGTGTAAATATATAAATTATACAATAAAAATGGGTCCCCAATTCCACCCCAATCACACCATTAGTTATATGGTAGTAGTAAATCTGTTAACAGACCAGGGAAAGTCAGCTTTACAGGAAAATGATCTCCATTAGGTAAACCAGAGAGATATAGCACCTCAACAAGTTTTTCCAGAGATGTTTAATGATAGAAACAAAATGTAATTATGATTGCTAGCATTTCCCACAACATACCCACTTGAAATGATAAAAAATAGATAAACCACCAAAGGAAATCTGATAAGCAACCAAGAAAGTAAAATGTTTAAAATTAAATCTACACGTGTGTCACAGTGTGTTAATGGCACATGTTATCAAATGTATTTATTATACAGCCTCAAATATCAATGTGAAAATGATGTCTCGAAGCAAGAATTATTTTGCCCTTGTAGTTTTACGGGCTTCTAAAGTGTATGTATAGTGATAAGAACAGTAGAAAGGTGAAATTTTCCCCAAATTGCAGAAAGAGCTAGTCCTCTTTTCATATTCCATGTCAAATTCTTCCCTAATAGACTAGAAAGAAAATAATAATCATCATTATTACTATTATTAAACAAATGACAATTTGGTCCTCAGACCTCAAATCCCTTCCAGTAGAAATTAACAGTAAAAGAAAAAAGGTCAGGAGTCTGGAGGTCAGAAAAAACGAGGTCAAGCCAAGGTCAAACACCACGCAAACTATGGAATAGGCATCATGACTCATAGGCATGACCATCAGAGGGCAAGGTCCAGGTGTCCTCTGAGGATTTATATAGGGCTGGGGATGAAAAGGCACCAATCCCAGGTTTTGGTGCCAGGATTAAGATGACTAAAATGATTAAGGTCTCCCTCTCTTCTGCGACAGGGAGCTGGATGGAGGTCTCCTTCTTCTTTGAGGTAGCCGCTGCTCCTGCTGGCTGACATAGGGGTTCTCCCTCTCCTTTGTGCCAGCTACTGATGTAGGTTGGTGATTTGTTGATAAAAATAAATGTAATTCTTATAAGCAATCACACAATCTTTGGACACTGTCAGGATTCCACCCTGTCAGCCCGAACTCTGTATTTGTTTTCTGTCATGTTTGTTGCAACCACTAGAGGTCACCTGACAGAACAAACTTTAACCTATATGCTAATGACCTGAACAGCTGCATTTACCAAATTTTGCGTCCGAAATTCAGAGGTGCACACTTACTCTCTCACACTCACATTCTTGTTCACTCTCTCACGCGCTCTGAATCTTTCCTTACCTTTGCTGCTGGCCACTTCCGCTTCTTCCACATTTTCTTCTTCCGCATCTTCTTCATCTTTTGTATTCAATCCCTAATCTGGAATCTTCTTTCTTCATCTGCATCTCCATGGACATAACCTGGCAACTTCTGCCAAAATGGCGGCACCGAAAGCTCCAATTAAGGGCAATATGGCAAGGCTTCCGGTGATATCTATCCTCTCCCGATCCTCCAGAGGACGTCCAGACGATGAGGGGGAGAGGACGTCACTGCAAGTGTCGCCATATTGCCCTCAGTTTACATGTGTTCTGATTTACTTAATAATAGCATCAATATAATATCAATCATACATTATCATTACTGAATCCATTATACAGTATATTTGACTATTCTCTCATTTTTATCGAATCACTTTATAACACAAAGCTTAAGCTGAATTTACATCCACACCCATTTTTGTGTCATAAAAACACACCCATATGGACATATCTGCATTCACAAAAAGGTGTCAAGATTATACTTTGGACATCATAATAAATCCAGCCTTTTGTGATTGGGATGATCTCCTGTTTGACAGACTGCTGACTCTGTGCTGACAACTGTGGCATAATGGTGGTTGGTGTAAGCACCAGTACAACTTCACTCTTTGAATGACTGACTGCACGAACAGGCATTCCCTTCTCACACCACTGAAATTCTAACATCACCATAAGGACTGAAAAGTAGAGATCTAGGAGGGTCTATCCAGGCCTTGCTGGTATCTCTGATCACCCTTTTGCTCTCTGACCATATACGTTGCGATCAAGAATACAAGGGCTATGGTACGTAGGAGATCAGAGGAGATCAGATGCAGAAGAGGGAGAAACCAGGCTTCTTTAAAAAAAATAAACAACTAAAGACATTAGTCTAGAGCGGACATATTTGTGTAAAGATATATAGGGGTTAGGAAAGATTTCTTCTGGTTTTATTTGAGCTAACACCATTTTTAAATGCAACCAACCTGGTTGCTGGTAAGGCACCGTGAGAAAATGCTTAGCTCTCGCATTCTCAATTTAAAGTATATACCGTAATGTAACCACTGTACATTTACAGATATAAAAACTGTTATTTTGATATTCGTGGTGTAATCAATTAATTCACTTATTTACAACTTGGCTAGAAACTGAGTATGAAAAAGTAAGGAGTGACAGCAGAGACGTATTAATCCGCAACTGATAAACTGCTTATTGAGCAATACTGTTTCATATTTGGAGTATACAGTTTCTTTAAAATTACCGTAAAATCTTTTATCTAGATTTATTTATTTTGCCACGTTTCTTATCTTGGGTATTACTTCCTCAGGCAAATATTTAAAATGACAAAGGATCGTGCCAAAGTCACAGATCATCTTAAGAGCAATGATGAGACTTTTCCTGTGTGTTATTGTAATAGCCCTTTGTACTCATGACACCTTTTCTAATAAGTGCACTATCGCTCTGGAGGTTTTGCATTTGCTACGAAATACATCTTATGAAGGACAGGTAATAATTTACAAATATGTAGATGTCATTTTCATATTAAATGGATAAAATTTACATTTATTATAATCACATCAATAAATTGTTTTCTTTCAGGTCCAATATATTTCAACCCCAATGGAAAACGAGGTAAGCAAATAAATTAGATATTAAACTTGGGTAATGTACTGTTATAGCTGATCTTGAGCCACATCGAGAACTTTTTTGTTGTGTTTTGTTTTTATTATTCTTATTTTAGAATTCTTATTGTAATATCATTGTAATTAAACATCAAATGTTTGCATTCATTTTAAATAACTAGAAATTTGGCCAAATATTGGAGGTTTGAATGCCGGCAATTACTAGAACTTTTTCTGTGACAATTTGTTTTATAGGAACATAAATGTGGCAAGGAATACCAGAAAAGTCTGCAAAACCTAGCAACTACATCTGACAAATTAAAAAGAGCTTTTGGTGACTTAATGAATAGTATTAAAGCAAAAAATGTAAGTTTATTTTGACATAAATCTCTTTATTTTTACTTTTATATTATAAAAAACTACTTGAGAAAATGCAGACTTATAAACTACAAAACACAGCTATATATTATATCTCTGCTTTCATGCCCAAAATAATAGAATGAATTGTAGTGAACAAAAACTTATATTCATGTATGGAAATAAACATCGACTTTAATTGTGCTTGAAGGATGGGACTGGAATGTGCACAATTTAGAACCAATAAGTAAAATTGCATGGAGCTGGGGGTCACCACATGCTACGTTTAGATATTTAGAACAATGGTGGTGGCATTTCTAAATGTAGCTCATTGTAGCTCATTCTCTTTCACTGAAAACCAGATAACACTCTTTATTGATCTGCGAGAAGAAGAAAAAAAGACATTATGGTGCATTTGGTTGGCATATGAGCTATAATGCAAAATTAGAAATGATTATTGCTATCACTATAGGGAAACATATTAAAACTGTATAATTTATACATATTTCTATATTGAATTAATTCCAAAAAAGGGATATTGCAATAACCTACTTAACATTATGGCAATCTTACATTTTACAATTCAACATAGAGTTTTTATTGGGTGGGAAAGGCAACAACTAATTGCCTAATTATAAACATCATATTGGCTAAAACCTGACTTTCTTGTTTATCCCAATCAATACCTATAACTAATGCCCACTAGAGCTAAATTCACAAAGCTAGCATTCTAACATGCATGCAATACATAGACTAAAACCTGACTTTCTTATTTATCCCATTCAATACCTTTAACTAATGCCCACTAGGACAGAATTCACATAGCTAGCATTCTAACATGCATGCAATTAAAGTTATAATCCGGTAGGGAAAAGACTACTCAGCTGTCTAAAATGAAAATCCGCATACAGAAGAAGATATGGTACATGAATATGGTCTGTAGCTTATTGCTGAAATGTTTTATGACATTAAAACTTATTATATGACTGCTGATAAGATTTTATGCCATGTGATAATCTATTTTATATTGATCTTTTATAACTTGTTTGCTTTTCTTACGGGTAATATAGCATGGGAAATCATATTGCATTCTTGTTGTTTACAGTAGTTCAACTTTCTGTATCATGGAAAGTTCAGTATCCTTGCTAGATATCCTGATTTACGCCCAGTCTTTGGTAGGGATGAGCTTTCAATTTCTATAATGTACTATGCAACTCTGTGATGCAATGCAGTAATTATTTCCTGCAACAATGAGCAACAAAATACCCCATAGCAAGGTTTCCAGCTTTCTATGATGCAAGAAAAAGAACAAAAAAATATGCACCTGTGTATAAAATATATATATATAAAATAATATATATATATATATATATATATATATATATATATAAATCTATGTGCTATAAATGGCATAATTGTTTTGCTGTTAGATGATTTTAATATTATGTTCATTATTATGTTTTTAGCATGAATGCAATACAGAAGAAAAAAGTGCTAAAACATTTTTCAGAGATCTTCAGAAGTTTGTGCAGCATATCAGGAAGACTTGCCGTAAAAGAAAGTAATGGCTTTGTGGTATAGCATTTACTATCTAGACAGATATTTTGCACTATTGTCTCTCTTAACATAGTCTGAGTCTCCAAGTGATAGATTTTGAAACACTTTGGCATGTTCAACATGGTCTACATTTATATTTACATGTAGACCTTGAAAAAGAGGACCTGCTATATAATACCAATATGGCCTCATTGGAATTGTAACCCCATTATTTACTGGAGACTGGCAAGGTTCATAGTTCATTTTTACCATACCTGTTGCATTGCTGCTACCTGTTAATATTATTTTTTTTTATTTATTTTCAAATCACATTATTAGTATTTATGGATATTACATTTTTTTTAAACATTTTATTGTTTTGTCTCCTCTTTCACATGTCAAATAACAATGCCAAATTATATAACATAATATACCATGTCCAATAAAGATAAGTGACAAGCGTGGTGTAGTTTCCTTGGTGTCTTCCCGTCTTGCGTTCTCTCTCCAAGTGGGACATGGTTTAGAGAAATGTATGTGTCCAAATGAGAGTCCCCCATACTTGGCATATTAGGCACATCAAGGTTACATTACATAACATCTGCCATTTGATACATCCCCCATGTTCAAAGTAGTTACCCTGCAGAACTTTCGCTTACAGAAAATGAACATTGCCCAAACACAACAATTAAAAAATAAAATAAAAAGTGCATTCCGAAGGAGACAAACTTCAAAAGAATATGTGAACTAAAACAAAGAGATAACAATCAAACCCCACTGCTCCTTATATGTCAAACACCACATTGTGTTTTTAAATTACCTTGTACCCTTCGCCTTTCCTGTGTATTAGTGTCCCAATCTATCAAGTTGTTAAATATTTTGAGAAGAAGAAGAGAGCATGCGTATTGTTAAAGACTATAGCAAGATGTGTGTTGAGAGGTAGACCTGACGATTGTACGTCGGTATCCAACGTAGCAATATAATTACATCCCATGGTAAAGAATTTCTCAGTGGATTTTTCTTTTGTCAGCATGGAATTAACCCGATCCATCCTGAACAGATATAATTTAGCTTGGAATAGAGTGAGTGGTGGTGGGTCTGGGCCGATCCAGTATTACAATATACTCACTTAATATACTTATTGTCTGTGACAATATGAGCAAGCTTCTTGGAGATGCGGTTAGTGGAGTTCGTTATACCAAACACTGCCATTTCGGGCAAGAGTGGGAAGGATGCAGTTTTGTGTGTAGTAACATAATTATGCACCTGGGACCAAAAGGTTTGGGCCTGAGGACATTGCCAGAGACAATGGAATGAGAGTGCACTCAGAGATTTACATTTTGGACAGATGTCATTTGGTATCAAACCCAACTTACATAGTTGTTTTGGGGGAAAAGTACACATCATGAGCTATTTTATAATACATTTCCTCATAGGCTCCCATTGGTAGATATATGCAGATGACATTTTACAGATATCATCCCTGCTAATGGTGGGGATAAAGTTTGTCCAGCAGTCTAGTCCTCTAATGTGGTCAGTGGAGTTGCATGCTGTTCAAATTAATTTATATAGTAGACTAATAGAGTGCGTCTGCCCTGTATTTTTGGGAATATAATTGTCAAAATCATTATTCCAGTCCTGTTGTGTGACGTGTGAGGTGATATATAGTAGCTGCAGGTTTGGAAGTATGCAAACCAGGAAATGTGTAAATCTGGAAACGTATCCCTGCATTTCTGCAGAGTGAAAAGAGTTTGGTTGGGCCCATCTATAAAGTGCGATATTGAGGTAAGACTCATGGCGTGCCACCTGCTATAAAGAGTCAGCGGTCTCCCCTCCTGAAAGTTTGAATTATGAATGAGTGGTAACTGTGAGGTATACTTCCACTGTAATTTAAGCGTCAACCTAAATGTTTTCCAAGCTTTGATTGTTGTGTTGAATAACCATCAACACAACATAACATTCTTGCTAACCATCTCTGGCAATAAGCTATATGGTGTGTGTAAGAATGTTATCAGTGAATGTGACACATAATTGGCTTTCGAAGTGTATCTGTAAATTTGTGGGAAAGCGTGATCCTGTCAATTGCATGGCGAGTTTGGAGGGCTAAATTCTAATCTCTTGGTAAATTGAAACCCAGAAATCATGGTGACTGCTTAAATTTATTCAAACTGATTCTGGGTTTTTTTCTCTTTCCACAGGAATACATTAAATTGTCTATCCAAAAACTTTAAGTCTGTTGGTTTGATCATCAATGGGAGGGGTTTAGCCTACTTGTTAACGTTGAATGCAGGGATTGCCATAATTTAAATTAATTTGTAACCTCTTTAATGATTTTTGAAATGTTCAAAGCATACAGTTAGTGAGGGTGTTTAGGGTCCAGAGCTAGATTAAAAAGAAGTGTCGATAAGGGACATTGACTCCATGCCAATGTTTCAAAGGCCTTCTCGGTGTAAGGCAGACAAGAGCGTGGGACCATGTAAGAAATAATGTGTAACCTAGAGGAGTGATGTGCTTTAGATGCGTGTGTGTACACTTCATAGGTTAGGTGTGACACGCCATGGGTCCATCAAGTGTAATGAGTGAGCGTACAAATGAATACCTTCCATAAGGATGTGTGAGTGTGTTGTCTGCCCCATCCTGTCTGTCATCAAGCACAGTGTTAAAGTCCCCACCTATAAGAAACCCAGAGGGAAAATATAAGTTAGGAAGTGTTTCATAAGTGTATTGTATTTTGTGTGTATTTTGTGCTTAAAGTAAATTTGCTGAAAACCAGGCTTCTTTTTGTAAATAATTTTTCTGCTTATTTTATTTTGTGTAACCTATAAACGTATGTTTTTTTGTACAAAACATCAACAGATATGTTATTAAAAATTTTAAAAATAGAATTGAGTATTTACATAATTAAAAATATTACAACCAAAATTTCCTAAAAAATCAGTTAAAATCAAAAATTTGTTTGCAACACCAATGTAAATATGTAACCTAAAGGGAAAATCAAACATTTGAGAAGGATTTAGGATTTCCTGACTATCATGGTTAAATGAACAATCCCCTAAATACACAGATTTCGAAACGAATGGTACTTTCACGAGTACATGTGGCGGCGGCGGCGGCAACGGCGGGGAGCAGAGGAGCCCTGGAGTTCTGCCAGTCAGGGGGGCCCAAGAGGTGCCGAGCGGTCGTTTTCAGCAACCGCTCGGCACCCCTTGGGCCCCCCTGACTGGCAGAACTCCATAACCCGGTCGCAGTTGCGACCCCTGCGACCCCGGTAGTTCCGCCACTGATTAGAATTTTTTTTTTAAAAAGCCCTACCTGTCCTGAAAAAACAATATATAATGTGTGTGGGTGCACTAAATGAGTTAGTGGGCAATCGCAATTGAATAAAGACATAGCAAAAACACCAAAACTGCTCTGGTCATTAAGCGGAAACAAAAAAAGCCTGGTCCTAAAGGGGTTAATCATTCATATTATGATCATGAAATTATTTATCAATCTAAAAATATACTCTGGATTGTAAGCTCGTCTGAGCAGGGCCCTCCTCACCTGTTGTTTCTGTAAGCCAAATTGTTATGTTATATACTACTTGTCCTATCTACCCATTGTACAGCATTACAGAATATGAAAACAATAATAATAATATATACAATACCCAGAGGCGTATCTAGGGTATGGCACCTATGGCTCATGCCATAGGCGCCATTTTTGATGCGGAGGAGAGAGAGGGGAGCCTAGCAACCGCTCGGCGCCCCTCATTCTCCTCCACAAGGCCTCTACCTCCGTCCCGGTGCCGGCATTTCATGCTGAGCGCCGTAATATGACGTCATATTTCGGCGCTCAGCAGTGAAGCAGCGGGCTCTGAATGAGGGAGAGCATGAGTTAATATGTGGATGAGTTATCGGAATGAGGGACAGCATGAGTTAATATGTGGATGAATTGTCGGAATGAAGGAGAGCATGAGTTAATGTGTGGATGAATTGTCTGAATGAGGGAGAGCATGAGTTAATGTGTGGATGAATTGTCTGAATGAGGGAGAGCATGAGTTAATGTGTGGATGAATTGTCTAAATGAGGGAGAGCATGAGTTAATGTGTGGATGAATTGTCTGAATGAGGGAGAGCATGAGTTAATATGTGGATGAATTGTCTGAATGAGAGAGAGCATGAGTTAATGTGTGGATGAATTGTCTTTATTCATAATGTGTGGATGAATTGTCTGAATGAGGGAGAGCATTAGTTGTCAGAATGAGGGAGAGCATGAGTTAATGTGTGGATGAATTGTCTGAATGAGGGAGAGCATGAGTTAATGTGTGGATGAATTGTCTGAATGAGGGAGAGCATGAGTTAATGTGACGATGAATTGTCTGAATGAGGGTGAGGATGAGTTAATGTGTGGATGAATTGTCTGAATGAGGGAGAGCATGAGTTAATGTGTGGATGAGTTGTCTGAATGAAAGTGTGAATTAGTGAGTGAATGTAAAAGTGTTTGTGTGTATCATAGATGTATAATTGTGGAAGGGCAAAGATGGTACTAGCAGGAGGTTTGAGCCTTGGGGACCAAGATAGCACAGACAGAGTGCATATGGGACAAAGATGGCACAGGCTGGACTGTTTGGGGACAAAGTTGACTTGTGCTGGGCTATTTGGGGACAAAGATGGCAAATCTTATGTGTGTAATCTGGGTGCTGGTCAGGTTCTATGTGGGCAGTGTGGACGCCAGGGCTGGCTTTGGGGTGTGCAACCTGTGATCTATGCCTGTAATTTAGGGGGTTTTAAATATACCTTTTAATGGTGTGTTTTTATGTGGATTCCAATTGATCTATACCTGCAAAGCTGGGTTTTTGTTATTCTGTAGATCCATATCTGCTATGCTATGTTTCCATACATTATTTATGTATACCTGCAAATACAGGGTTAATATGTCTTATTCAGTTGATTAATACCTGCAATGCTGTTTCCATGTATTTATTTGATCTATACCTGCGATGCTACGTTTCATATATTATTATTGTATACCTGCAAATACAGGATTTGTATGTCTGATTCTGTTTATTTGATATATATAACTTCAGTGCTGAGATCACAAGTGAATTTCAATTGATCTGGGTTTGTGTGTTGATCTATACCTGTTATCGGCAGCAGGGTCTAATATTTATATATATATTTACATATATATATCGACAGCAGGGACTAATATTTATATATATAGGCAGCAGGGGCAAATATATATCGGTTTTAGATATTTGGACAGGGGCGCAATTTCAGTGCATGCCATAGGTGCTATTTTTAGTAGATACGCCTCTGACAATACCACCTATATGAAAAACATCAATTAAAAGGCGTTCAAGAGCCATCTTCTGGTCAAAATAATGTATTGCAAGTGGAATAATAAATACGCAAATTCTTTATCTTCTACAATAGATGTACAGTAGGTGGTATATAATGTCACATTATAATCATATAGATACGTTATTAATTGGAAAATGACATGCAAACCACAATAGCACAATACTGTAAACTGCATAAATTATAACAAAACAAAATATGGATAGATATGCCCCTGAAGGGGTCATTATCCTGTTGAGATGCCGATGTTACCACTGGTACCATTTTGTAGTTTTACGTGAATTTGAATGGAGGAGTCCCATTTGTACACCTCTGGCAAGCATGTTGTGGGAATATTATTCACTTACCATTAAAAATAATGTACGTTTAATACATTAAATATAGGAACAAACAGCTAATCTTTGTAACAAAAATATTTTTTTAAATATATTGGACCCTAGGCAATCATTTCCTTTGGCCACGCTCCATGCTCCCTAGCATGCAATCACTCCCTCCACTCCCACACGAAAAAAAAATATATGTGCCGTAGATTAGGGGAAGACTGTGACAGGCAGTGAAGTCTTCCCTCCTTCTGACTACACAGGTCTTTCACGTTGCCTGTGTGAAATAAACTCACCTTACCATTTGAGTCCTGAGCCTCTGCTTCTCTATTTTGGATTTATGGAAGGACTTGGTGGTACCCTGCCTCGTGCACCATCTCACAACTGAGTGCTGCATTCCAACCTTTGTTTCTGTGTATACTCTGTGACATTGAGAGGTCCTCACCCCCCCCCCATAATCGTCCCTTTGTCCCTCATTCACTAAGCCACACCTCTCTTTTGGAAACAGCACGTGCATGTATAGAATAACTGAATAAGACCTACAAACCATGTATTTGCAGGTATATATAAATAATGTATGGAAACATAGCATATCAGATATCGATCAACAGAATCACACAAAACCCAGATTTGCAGGTATAAATCAACTGGAATTCACATATAAACTCTGCATTAAAGATAGAAACCCCCTAAATTACAGGCATAGATCACAGGTTGCAGACCCCAAAGGCCAGCCCTGACGTCCACATTCTCCACATAGAACCTGACCAGCACTCAGATTACACAAACAAATTACAGACCAGAGTGAGACAACTTTGTGCCCAAACAGCCCAGTGTGAGCCAAATTTGTCCCCAAACAGCCCAACGTGAGCCTACTTTGTCTCCAAACAGCCCAGCTCACGTGGATTAATTCATTCTCTTACTCATTCACACAATTCATCCACATATTAATTCATTCATTCTCACTCTTTATTTCAATATGCTTACTACCCCCCTTTTGTTACTTTTATCCCCCCTTCGCCCCTCTTCTCATACTATCTACCCCTCTTTCCCTTCTCACATTATGTACCCCCTCTCCCCCTTCTCACACTATCTACCCTTTTCCCCATTCTCACACTATCTACCCCCTCTCCCCTTCTCACACTATCTACCCCCTCTCCCCCTTCTCACACTATCTAACCCCTCCTACCCCCTTGTCACTAGCTACCCTCTCCCTACCCCCCTTCTCACTAGCTACCCTCTCCCTACCCCCTTCTCACTAGCTACCCTCTCCCTACCCCCCCTTTGTAGGTCACTTACCGGGCAGTCCTGTGGTGGGGACGCTAGGCCTCTGTTTACTGCTTTGCTGCTGTTTGCACGGCTTCACTGCTGAGCGCCAGCATATGACGTTATATGCCGGCACTCAGCGTGAAGCGCCGGCACCGAGACAGATGCCTCACACTCCCACTACTGCAGTTGGGTGGCGGCAGGGAGCAGAGGAGACAGAAGGACGCGTGCGGTTGCTGAAAACGACTGCTCGCACCCCTCTCCTCCTGCAGCGTTTCTATTGGAGGGGTTCCTACGGACCTGGGGGGATTTATTATCGCCCCCCCCGCATGAGTTACTGGGGGGATCTGTCCCATCCCGGTTCCTATGCCCATGGGCGCACTGGTACAATATAATTTTTTTTTGAGGGGGGCTGGTAACACTGAAACTAGCACCTATGTTACTCAATATGTGTGGCTGCAGTGAGCAGATGTCAAACCTGACACCCCAGACTCAGTTGACACAAGGGGGAAAAATGCTTTTGCCCTATCGCAATAAAGGCTACTAGCTCTGGGTGGGTAATTATTATAGTAGCCAAGGGCTTTTTCCTTTTTTATTTTGTTTAAACATCAGAATATGGCACGGTAAGAAAGAATTGTAAGGTTTCCCCGAGCAATTAGGTCACCTCAAACACAAGTGCTGCACAACAAAAGATGATTGTGTTATCTCCACCATACACAATGAACGAGTGGTATATGTCAGGGAGAGGAGAGGGTAATGCACGGGCCCTAAGACCACAGTGCATTATTGACTACAACAAAAACATGGGGAGTGTAGAGCTTTTCAATCTGTGTCGGCAGCCCTGGTGTTGTGTAAAACCAACACATAAAAAGGCTGCCATCTACCCAACCCAGGTTGCCATGTTTTACATGTAAGTCCTGTACAAGAAATGTGGAACCGGAAAGACCTACACTTTCATGGAGTCCTTAATAAAAACTTAAAAAGTCACTCTGTTTGAAGATGCCACCCAAAATGTGCAAGATACAAATGTCCTGCATCTTACAAGCAGACATTTCACTTGCACAACCCCCCCCCCCACTTGTGGTAAACAAAAGCCCCCCAAAAAGATTCAGTGAATCAGGGAATGCAAAATAAAAAAAAAGGGTATTAGAAGGGTCTCTGGATACCATTGCCTTTCTTGTCTCTCTGCATCAATGATTCTTCAGGCCTATGCTACCGAAGTAGAAGATACTAATATCACATAATACTTTGGTATACACAGGAGTTCATGATCGACTCAATAACTGCAAGGTTCTCAATAACTGCCTTTTTAGTAGTAGCCTTAGAGCCAGGCATGTCCAAAGTCCGGCCCGAGGGCCAATTGCGGCCCCCGTACCGGAGTGATAAGGCCCCACAGATAAGTTGCCCAAATATAGATCTGTTTTTTTTTATATATTAAAGGCAGAGTGATTTAACACCTGTTTAGATTTTTCATCCAATTCACAAAATGAAAAGTATGCCTTTTTCAATAAAATAGTTAATTTGCATTTAATTTTAATGGTTCCAAAAATGTCAGGCAAAATGGTCGGCCCTCGCACGCGTTCACTTCATCAATCTGGCACTCTTCGAAAAAAGTTTGGACATGCCTGCTTAGAGCTACCCTTAAACTTCAAGGCTGGTTCTTGTTGTTTCTGTAATCCGTAGAAAACTCTAATGCTTGTGGCCCTTGAAGCATTACTACCAAAGTTGTCGCTACGGGAGGGGGGCAAGAGGAGGCAATTGCCCCCCTACATTATTTATTGCCCCCACATTTTGCCTCCCCTCCACTGAATTTGGAACTGTATGGACTGTGTGGTGTTTTTATACCAGTAGGGGAAGTTGTTTAGTTAAGAATCAGATTCTCTAGTTTTCAGTGCTACTGAAAAACTATGCACAACTGCACTATGCTGTCGTGTGCAGGCTGCCAAAAAGCACTCCCCCAAACAGCATTGCAGGGTATCCAAAAATTAATAAATTAATATTTATAAATATAACAAACTCACTTTAGCTTAGTGGTCTTAAGACCTTCTGCCCTTGCTTAGGGGTAGACAACTGTTTAATTGCAGGAAGCTATGAAGGAATAATAGCCTGAAAGCCATAGCCTGGTAGTAGAAGAAAGAGTTTGATTGATTAATCTTGCTCTTAAGCTCTTTTAAAATTCAAATAGTACTGATAGTAGTTTATTACGGTTAAACTTCAGTTAAAGAACTAGTGGATTTAAAAGTAAAATACATATTTTATAGTTAAACCATTTTAAATAACTTGAAAATTTTAAAAAATTAAATTAAATTTACTAATAATTTTATGCTTTGATATTAATATATTATGGTTAAACCACCAAGAACTATATACAGATATACTGTATATAGTAGTACTACTTCCGCTAAGCCCAGTACTAAAGAGTTAGCTAAATTTATTTGTTTCTAGTACTACTGCAGCTACCTTGAAACTTTGCAGTCTTCATCACACAATAAATATTTCTTTAACACCTTAAGGACCAGGCTGTTTTTTACTTTTTGTACCCTTTGGGGCCCGAGGCTGTTTTAACACTTTTGCGGTGCTCATGTTTAGATGTAATTTTCTCCTCCCAATGTTTTTATGCTCTTTTTCTGAAAGTTATTGGGCATTAAGTACAAGTAGCATTTTGCCATTTCAAAACCATTTTTTCCCCAAAACTGGTCATTCTGCCCCATGTGCTATTTGTGGCATCTTTGAAGCTGGACAATGCAATTTAACCTAAACCCCCCCCCACACACACACTTAAACCATATATTTTTGAAAACTAGACACCCCAAGGTATTTCAAATGGTATTTTAACCCTTTCCATTCACTAATTCACCACCCTGTGTCAAACTTTGTGGCACTAATTTATCTTGTGGTTCTTTTAAATTCATAGCTCCAGGCATCGTCACTTTCACGCAAGACCCCAATACGTGTTCAGTATAGTAATACCACCTAAACTCTTTTAAAAACGCGCGTCCGTCGCCATACAGTGTATGGCCGACGTTGACATCCTGGTGAGGGGCCAGACGTGGCTCCTGATCTCAGAGCTTTTTTAATTAAATGACGTGCCAGGCACATCATGGGTCGTTAAGTGACCATTTTTACATACCGTGCCTGACCCGTCAAATGGAAATTAAGGGGTTTAAAAAAAATGGAAATTTTTACTCACCGTAAATTTCTTTTTTCCTTAATACAGTGGCAGTACTGACGGGTAAAGCCTTCTTCCCGGACAAGAGGAGCGCTACAGCAAAGAAAGGGTTAAAAGAGAGGAACCCTCCCCCTTTACCCATAAAGCCAGGCTTACCCTGAACGAGGCAGTAAATAACAAGAACACCAAAACTGAAAAAAATTATTTATTAAGGGAGGGAAATCCGTACTGCCACTGTATTAAGGAAAAAGGAATTTACGGTGAGTAAAAATTTCCATTTTTCCTGCCATACAGTGGCAGTACTGACGGGATGTACCAAGATCCCTAAAGAATGGGAGGGAAACCAACTCCTAGGTAACCACCGCCTGGAGCACCTTACGCCCGAAATCCGCTGCAGAGGATGAGAAGACGTCTAGCCGGTAGTGACGAACAAAGGTATTGAATGATGACCACGTAGCCGCTTTGCAAATATCTTCCGGTGAGGCAGAAACTTTCTTAGTCCATGAAGCAGACACAGCCCTGGTGGAGTGGGCCGTGATAGGAGACAACAGAGGAACGTCAGAGACTTGATAGGCCATGCAAATAGTTCCTGTGATCCATCTTGCTAGGGAAGCTTTTGAGGCAGCTTTCCCTGCTGAACGACCAGACCAAGAAATAAACAATTGGTCAGTGGAACGGAAAGAGGCAGTCCTAGAAATATACAACTCAAGGGCTCTCTTGACATCTAACATGTGCCATGTGGCTTCTTCCGGAGAGGAGGGAGATGGAAAAAATGATGGAAGAACCAGAGGTTGACTCATAGCAGATTTGGATAAGACATTAGGCAAAAAGGAAGGTTGAAGGTGGAGAACAACTTTATCCTGATGGAAGATGGTAAACTTCTCAGATGAAGAAAGGGCTTGTATTTCTCCCACACGTTTGGCAGACGTAATGGCCACCAAAAACGCAGTCTTAAACGATAAGATTTTCAATGGTTGGGTTCAAACGGAGGCGAACAGAGGGCGTGAAGAACCACCGTAAGATCCCAAGCTGGAAAGTGAGCCCTCCTTGGCGGACGTTGAATGGTGATGGCCTTAAAAAACGTCTTACCAGCAAATGCAAAGCTAGGTCTTCCAGAAAAAATGACTAAGGGCCGAAACCTGACTTTTAAGGGTAGAGACACTGAGGCCCGCGGAAAATCCATCCTTCAAAAACAGCAAAATGGAGTTGATTGTAGGAGGAAAACCCGAAAAGTCCCTTGAGGCATACCAGAGAAGGAACTTCTTCCAGACCCGAAAATAAATCTTTGAAGTAGAGCCTCTAACTGATCTTAACAGCAAGTCAGATAAATCATCTTCCACACCTTGACCCCGCAGAATCATCCTTGCAGTAGCCAGGCCGTCAACTTGAACATCTGTAGCTGATCCAGATGCAGAGCCCCATTGTCCAGCAAGTGATCTGAGAGGGGCAGTTCCCAACACGTCAGGCTTAGATGTTTTAGGAGGGAGAACCAGCTGCGGTTTGGCCAATATGGGATGACGGCTAGGACCCGCGCTCTGTCTGAACGGATCTTCTGGAGGACGCGGGGAATCAATGTGACTGGAGGAAACACATAAGCCAGACGGAAATCCCACTTCATGGACAGACCGTCCAGGAAATCTGGAGAATCTCTTCTGTTGAGAGAGGCAAAAACTGGAACTTTCCTGTTGCTTCTGGATGCCATCAGATCTACCTCCGGGAGGCCAAATCTGGACTCCAGGGAGGCGAAGGTCCCCTGGGTTAAAGACAACTCTGTCTGGGACCATCTTAGCCGGCTGAGATCGTCCACAATGGTATTGTCGCATCCTCTTATGTGTGTAGCCGATATATCTGCCAGATGCTGCCGGGCCCAACTCATCAGAACAGAGCACAGAACCTGAAGGCTCCTTACTCGAGTACCCCCTTGCCTGTTTATCTATGCAACCGTTGTGGCGTTGTCCGACTGTATCCTCACTGCACGACCTTCCAGCAGGGTCCTGAAGGCTACGAGGGCAAGAAGAACCGCTTTTAATTCCGAAAATTGGACGCCCGACGCGAATCTGCTGGAGACCATACGCCTTGCCGAAAGAGAAAATTTAAATGGGCGCCCCATCCGATGCCGGAAGCATCCGTGGTAAGTATCACCCATTTGGGGGAACGGAAGGAAAGGCCTCTGGAAAGGTTCGACGACGTCCTCCACCAGGAAAGGTGGGCTAAGGCTTGAGTTGAGATCGTAACCTCTAGGTCCAGGTCTTCCTCTCGTCTTGTCCAATTTCGTAAAATATCCCATTGAAGGGGCCGCAGTTGGGCTCTTGCCCACTTGACCGCCGGGATGGATGCCGTAAGGAGACCAAGGATGCTCATGGCTTTCCTGACAGTACAAGTTGGGTGTAATTGAAGGGACCTGATCACCTTTTTGATCTTTTTGATCTTTGATAATGGAAGAAAAAATAGTTGGGTTATTGAATCCACTCCTAAGCCAAGGAACTGGATCCTGGTGGCAGGGATGAGGTTGGACTTCTTGAGGTTGATAATCCAGCCGTGATTTTCCAGAAACTGCATTGTGGTGGCAAGGTCTGCCCGGAGTTTCCTTGGAGACTCGGCCTTGAGGAGCCAGTCGTCGAGGTAGGGAACTATATAAATCCCATTTTCCCGCAGCGATGCAGTCAATGGACACAAAATCTTTGTGAAGATTCTTGGGGCTGAGGAGAGACCGAACGGGAGTGCCTTGAATTGGAAATGATGAACGACCCCACGAATTCGGATTGCAAACCTCAGAAATCTTCTGGAGGACTGAGCAATTGGGACGTGAAGGTACGCGTCCCTCAGGTCCAAGGTTGCCATGACGTCTCCTTGCTGAAGCAACTGGGCGACCGAAGATAAATTCTCCATCCGGAAGTGGCGATACGGTATGCAGCTGTTCACCTTCTTTAGATCCAAAACGGGGCGAAAGGATCTGTCCGGTTTTGGGACTAGGAAAAGTCTGGAATACACTCCTTGGAAGTGAAGTGAAGCCTGAACCCTCTCTATGACTCCATTTGAAAGGAGAGACAGGCAAGCCGAACGAAGTGCCAAATTCTTTAATTGGGATGGGTAAGAGGAAATCAGAAACTGACTTCTGGGAAGTGATGAAAATCTGATCTTGTATCCCTCTGAAATAAGATCCCGAATCCACTTGCTGCGCGTAGTCTGAACCCAAACCGGAGCGAACCGCTGCAGCCTTCCCCCTACTCTGTCAGAATTTTCTCTTTTCTTGTTTCTTAGGACGATCCTGGAACTTTCTGTCTCCAAAGGAACTCCGAAAATTCTGCGCTCTGGAAGAAGCCTGGAGGTTTTAAATGGATACCTTCTATTCCATCTGGAATGCTTATCCTGAGGAAGAGCCCTCTTAGTGTCAGACATCTGTTTAATTAAGTCATGCAATGGAGTACCAAACAATTTATTCCTTTCAAAGGGTAAATCACAGAGCGATGCCTTAGAGGCCGTATCCGCCGACCAGGATCGTAACCATAACGCGCCACAGAGGATAAGCCCATATTGCGAGCTGAAGTCTTCACCATTTCCTGAGAGGAATCCGTCAGAAGGCTATTGGACAATCTCAAATTCTTAAGTAATTGAGAAATTGATCATCCGGTAAGCACTCTTCCAAGGCCTGTAACCAATAGCTTTGAGCCCTGGAGACCGCTGCACTGACCACAGCAGCTTTGGATTGGGCACCTGATGCTTGGAATATACGCCTGCAGGAAGTTTCAATCCTCCTATCCATCGAGTCTTTAAAGCCGGAGACTCCTCCAATGGGGATGGTTGTCTTCGACAGTTGAGCTATTTGGACGTCCACCTTAGGGGGCTCATCCCAACGCTCCTCACTCTGGAGCTTGAAAAGGTGTTTAAAATGCTTGGAGAGAAAAACCCTCTTCCCTGGGTATTTCCATTCTCTTTCTATAAGTAGCTTCAGCTTGGGAAGAACAGGAAAGCCCTTAATTTTTTTCACCTCTTCGTCTGATACAATACGAGTCACCTCTTTGGTGAATTTCCAGAGTTCTTGGGGAGGAAAAACTGCCTCCTCCTCTGAACTGAACGAAGTTGTAGAGCTTGAGGACTGAGAAATTTCACCAGATGATAGCTCTGATCTGGAAGATGACCGAGATCTTTTGTGGGAGGACCTACTCGAAACCTTTGACTGGGCTTGAGCGGCAGAAACCTGAAAAGCTTCAAAGGTCTGCGCTAGGTTTTCCTGGAACCATCCCAGCTGCATGCTTTGACTTAAAAGTGGCCTTCCTCGGAGTGGGAGCAGGCTTCTTGTCTTTATCCCCCAGAGAAACCGGACTAGACATCTGGCAAAAGACAACAAATAGTGAGCAAAGAAACAACCCTAAAAAATTTTTTTTTTATATATAATCTTCTGGAGGCAGAGAAAAAATGAAGGCCAAGATAAACAAATCTTACCTCCAAATACTATGAACCATGTGGGGGGCTGGTGACACAGTATCCTGTGCTGAACAATGCCCCTGCAGACAGACAGGATGATTTCAAACCTTTTAAAGGTTTGAATTTGGCGCCCCCAGAAGATCCGATACGCGCATGAGCAGTAGCGCAATCGGATCTTCAGTGGAACGCAACGCCACCTGGGCGTGCGTTCCACTCACTGCGCACAGCCGGCAATAAAACTGCTCCGTCCAAACCCCTCCTTAACTCCAACGCTACGGAGGGGACCTCTCTGCTCACCACCCGAGGATAAAGAATCCCAGGCAGCAACCCGTGCGCCTCACCAGTTCGCAGAACCTTCGGGGAAACATCCCCTGCCGTAGACCGACCGTCCCTGAACGGGACAAGAAGAAAAACTGCCTTGTTCAGGGTAAGCCTGGCTTTATGGGTAAAGGGGGAGGGTTCTTCACTTTTAACCCTTTCTTTGCTGTAGCGTTCCTCTTGTCCAGGAAGAAGGCTTTACCCGTCAGCACTGCCACTGTCTGGCAGGAAAATAATAATTTAACGGCATCACTTATTGGGCTAGTGAGTCCAGCTACACAAGTTCACTTCATTGATGGATTGAGGTGGGCAAGAAAGAAAATGAAGTTTCTATTCTGAAATACCCTGGGGCATCAAGAATGGGATGACCCACAAGCTGCTCTAAATTAGAGGAGCTCAAATATGTCCACACAATTTAATGCAAGCAGCTTTTTTTTTTTTTTATTTGTCAAAATTAAAATGTCACTGTACAATAATTGTTAAAACAAAACCAAAAACAGAAGTTACCAACTGAGATTTAAGGGGTCAGAATACATTGCAAGGCACAGTATGGTCCCATAGCTCCAAAGACCCAGGTTTAACCCACTGACAGCCTACAGTAATCCCATTTGTCAATCTACTCCTGAAACATCCATGCCCCAAAACTCCACAGGCCAACAACCCCAATGTATGTATACATACATTTATATATACACACACCTGCACGTTGGGGCTCTTGCAAAGGTTTTGGTTTAACCAGTTATATCTCAGTTCATGAAATTACGTTATAAACATCTTCTGTAACCGTTTCCATTTAGGTATAGGGTTTATCCATGAGGAAACGCTTCTCTTGTACATAATGTTAAGGTGACCTATCCATAGTATCTACAATTCTTTACTGAAGGCATGACCATTTCCAAATTTTGTGTAACCGGTTCCTTATCATCTTCAAAGATAATGAACTTAAAATAGACAGCCAAACACTATATTGTAGTAAGTAAAATATTTAATTTTTGGACACCTTGCATATGCCTTCACTTGGACATTGAGAAAACAAAAAGTAGAAAACATGATAGACGCTACACAATTTCTTCAGAACATTCTAGGGACAAATCTTATGTTTTAAAAATAAACATTCAACTCAATCTATTTTCCATCTTTGAGAGACTGTCTCCATTTCCAGAGGTCTTGGATCATCTGTGGAGGAGAAAACAAAAAAAGTCACCATTAACTACATTTAAAATAATTTCTTACAGATACTTGATATTGGGGGAAGAAAAAAAAAAAAAAAAAAAAAAACTAAGTTACCTTTTGGTTATCAGTCCTGAAGCAATTTTTTGCATAGTTGACAAATTTAGCTTCCACTTTTGGAAGAACTACACCCTAGGAGAAGAAAACCAAAATGAGAGAAAGTCAGAATCAAACGCAAAGCCCCACACTCTAGGGAAGACTAAAAGCATAAATAAATACAAAGCTTACTTTTTCTAAGGAGGCTTGCATTTTTGCTTTAATCTCATCAAATGTGAACGGTGTTTTGGGAGTCTTTGGGGTAGCTTGCTTGTTTTCCCGTTTTCCTTTTTGTTCAGGTGTCTGAAAAATTGTCACAGAAATGTCAGAAGAAAAAAAAACCTTGATATCAATCAGTAATAATCAATAATCGTGCATTATGTTAAAAAGAAAGTGTACTAAAGAACCTGGGCTGTTGAAATCCTGGCCTGTGACCCTTTTGCTTTTTGTATATACCGGTAGTAGTATTGATAATTCAGTGGAGATGGCCCACCACTGCCGTTTGACCAACAAAAGCAGAAATGTTCACCAATCAACAGCAGCTGATGCAGTTATTCAATAGTCTGCACTGCGTGGAGGCACAAGACAGCATGCTACCCTAGCTGATTACTAGAAATGACTTGCATATTAAATTGTATCCGACTAAGGGAAATTTGGCCATGGTTCTAAAACATCACATCTCTAGGCCTTGAAAGTGCCACCTTCAATGTGAAAGCCACACAGTGCCATTTCCAGTTTCCACATTGACAGCTGTGCTTGTCGATAACCCCCATTCTAATTAGGCATACACAAGTTCAACATACCTTAGGAGTCTTTGATGCATCAGTGGCTTTTCCATTATGGTTTGATTTGTGCTCTGACTTTGCAACTGGAACAGGCTATAAGTGCATATAAAAAGAAAAATAAAGTGAAACACTAGACTCAGTCCAGAAATTTAGTTTTCATCATTTCACTGCCATGGATGGAAAACCAGAACATCAATTTTTACAGTTTAAACGCACCCAAACCCCCCGCCCCGCACCAGACATGCTGCTAGAGAACAACCGAGTTCAAAGCTGTAGATTACCAACGGCTTAAACTTTTGTTAAATACCAACACAGTTCGGTCTGCTAAAACTTATGCAATAATTCTCAAACTGAAAGTGCATATCGTCTTATTCAAGATGATACCTCAAGCAATAGAGGAGATGCATTACTGGAGGGAAGGGAAATCGTGATTTGTATACACACACACAATTAGATCATAACATGACTGTGCAAACACATTCGCTTTAAATCTGCACCCTAAAAAAAAAAAAACCTTTAACATTCAGGGAAAGTTGTCTGGCTCCAACAAGCCATGCCAGTATGCCTACTGGTTTGGACAGAGTTGCTATACTATTAGACATGAAACCTGCTTCCAAGCGAGATGTTACCAATACAAAAAATAAATAAATCACTGATCTTGAAGGGTTACATGTTCCTACTATGGTATACATAATGTAGGATTTATGGGTGGATAGAGACTTTAGTAACTCCATGGATATATATGAAAGCAATGTTACCTTCACTGGAGTTTCCTCCTCATCTTCCTCTTCATCATCATCATCCTCACTTTAAAAACAAAATAAATGCATGATTAAATATATATACCAATTCAAATAGGGAGCAATAATATCTATAGTACAACAAGTACTTACTCAAAGTCATCATCTTCCTCATCGTCGTCATCTTCATCCTCCAATTTTGCCTTTTTCTGTGGATACAGTGTATTAATATACAGTTGACAGGCAGGATTAATAGTTTGTTGCACACCTGTTAGGACATACCTGGGGAACTTTGGATGGGTTCAATGAAGCTGCTCTTTTTGCATTTTTTGGACTTGGTGTGCTCTCTTCTTCAGCCTCCTCATCTGAGGACTCCATATCATCTTCTAAAGCTACAAAATATTGCAAACAGACTTTAATTAAAGCATGCTAAACAAAAAAAAAAAAATATCCCCGGAAGTTTTTCTGTAAGTGTACATACAGTATGAGCCTAGTCTTGCAGAGTGTAATTGTACCTGAGAACTTAAGGTTAAACCAGCTCACTGAAACAGAGACCTGCTTAAGACCTTAGCAGAGCCAGTATCCTCTGACTAAATGCCCCGATGTTGTCCATCTGCCTAGTCCATTCGTAAAATGGCTGCTAGAGCCAACCAGCAATTTAAGATAAATTAAGGTAATGGAGAAGTAGTTATGTAAATTCCTGTAAGCTACAGGACCCTCATAGCATATAATAGAAAAATGTGTTTCATTGTTATTCTTCTGAGCATTAATATATTAATACTATTCCTTAATAGGAAGTTGAAAATGCAGGATTTCTTTAAAAGGAAAGAACCTAATGCAGACATGAACCAGTCATTTCCCACCAATCCAAGAGCACGCTGGAGTTTGAGTTAAACGACTTACCTACAAGATGCTGACCGCTAACATAAACTGGTCCTGACCCAGCCTTCAATCGCAAAACAACTGGAGGTGTAATTTCAAAGCCGCCAAGAGACACCTTAAACAAAAAAAAAATAGACGCTAATGTCAATAGCCGTTTCCAATATTGGTAGATTAGATGCCAAATGCACAGGAACAGGGCCTTCTTATGCAGTTTGAGTTTTGTAACCTTTTGTGCGAAACCTGGTACACCAAGAAGGGTGCACCCTCTGGCACAGGAAAATCTAGGTATTCTGAGTTTTACTACATAGGAACCACCTGGCTAGGTAAAAAAAAACCCAGATGCAAACATTAAGCCCCAAGGAGTATACAGAGCAAAACACATTCAGGTTTACACATGTGAATGCTTAAACATTCAATGCTGAACCAAATTGTTTAAACAAAGGAAGTGGATCGATTATAAATTTATTACTTTAACAGGATGGAGCGGGAGCAGTGGATTAACAAAGGAAAATACCGTTGGTTGTACAGATGGCTTCAAGGACGCAAGAGATATTTTTATCATTTTTCCTTCATAATTCATCCCTTCAGCTTCGACTACATGCAATTCATCTTTAGCAGATGCACCTAAGCTAACCTGTAACAGAAGAACAAAAGAAAGTTTAAGACTCATTATACAGGGAGTAGTGAAAAAGCATCACGTGCCTCAAACACATCTAGTATATTTCTGCATTATAATTCAAACGTCTGCAAAGTTAATGAAATAGTGTAACAAGCCATAAAAAAAAGAAAAAAAGTTCCAGTACATGCAACAAGCCGCCTATATTACTTACTGTTCTCAGAGATAACTGGTGTTCGTTTTCATCATCATCTACTTTGAATGAATATTCTTTCTTATCGGCTTTAAGTTCACATCCTAAAGTTGGATAGACGACAAGAGTTATTGCGTTGGTTAACACTTGCAAGTGCTAGAAATTCAGCCATTAACACTACAATGTTCAGAACTGTTGAACTCTTATGTCACCAATAGCAGAATATATCACCAAAGAAAGCTACATTCACAAAGAACACCCAGTAACAGTTAAAATATTACACCACCGACCCGTAATGTCTATAACATGAACATTAGGTGTGTGCCAACTGTGGTCATGGGTCTATTTTGCAGCCCAAAATGTTAAAACCGAACATTTAGCAAAGCTCCCATCTTTCACTTTCAGACTTTCACGCTATTAAACTCATAGGGAGGATGCTGCCAGGAGATAAAGTTTCTTCAAGCAGCCAATCAGTGGCAAGACCATGGGGGAGATGAGCAGTTGCTCTTAAGTACCTCTTCTCCATCATTTTAAAGTAAGGTATATTAATGTACCCAGCATACGCATGTTACAGTAATAGAAGAGTCCAGGACATCAGGCTGTGCTCCTGCTTGGACCTATAGCTCAATATTAACACCTAAATACAGAGTCTGCCTGCACAGAAGAGAAACCTGCTGAATGGTAGAGACTCTAATACAACCACCCAACAAAAATCTTTATGGACATAAAGTTATATCACGTATACGTCAAAGGCAGATGGACTTATGAGTAACAGACTCAGCCAGCACAATGGCGTCAGGGAGCTGTGGTTATACACTCATGCTGCAAAGGGTTCAATGCTTGCAGATTTCTTTCTAGGAGTTTCTATAGAATGGCCAGTCCTATAATATTTTTCAAAATGTCACCTACAAAAGGCTCCAAGAGGAATTAAATCTATGCAAGATTACTAAAGAGGTAGTGGACGCTAAAGCATATGTAGAAGGAACCAGTTCGGCATGTTATGATGTACAGTTCGCTTTAAACTAAGCTTAACCTATTCGGAATAGGCGCGAGATAGAAAAATAGACACAAGCTACAAAATTCGCGCACGCCTTCCAAGAGGATATAGTTTTCGGAAATCCAGGACTCAAAGGGTTACCTCAAAGGCAAGCTAACAGTATTGCTATTGTGCGGCAAGAAGAGTAGGAGCTCTGGCCTACCTGGACACGTGTTTACCCTCACACGTGGTGAAGTTAAAATGGAGAGGGGGGAGGTGTTTTTTTTTTTTGTTTTACAGCCGCATTAAACCGCGAATGAATAAGATTCTATAATGCAAATGTCATAAGAACCTTTAAACCCGAGAAATACGCGGATAGGCCTTGCGTGCTTCCGACTAAGGTCTGACAAAAAATTTCCAGAAAATTAAAGAAAAAGCTACAAAAGGTGAAACGCGAATAACACGTAACATGTGGAGGGCAAACATACCAAAGAGGAAGTTCTGAGGGCGCAGAGGAGACATGTTCTCAAGATCCATGCTGTCTTCCATTTTCTCACGGCTACTCTATGTGTGCACAAAATCGAGCGGACGGATATCTGAGAAAGAATAAAGGGGTCGGTGGTAATTTATACGCTCTGTACTAGTTCTCGCGAGGTGCTACGTATAAATGATGACGTAAATCACGCTTCTGAGCAAAGGCATCGCTGATTGGATAAATGCTCATGCGAGGGGGCGCAAGAACACTGCGTTATTATGTGAGAACGCTGTAATGTGACTGCGGTTGGTCATTCCGCAGTATTCGTGTGGCGTGGCGTTAGTGCTGTGCGGTTTAAGCATGGCCCGCCGTTATACAAATAGTTTTCTGTGGCAGATGTGAGGACTGGTCACGGAGAATGTGCTATATGTTTGTTACGATTCCCGTAACATTAACTATTATAACGCGGGCCCAGTAACAGCTGTAAAAACTCCCACACAGCTACCCGTTACAAATCAAAGTACCACACGCCATTGTGGCAAACGCACATACAAATGGGGCATATTTGAAAACACATAATTACTGCTAATCTAGTACAGATAGGGGTGGATTAACAGTAGGCAGAAGGTGCGATTTCTTAGGGATCCTGGAGGAACTCCCCTTACCTCATCAGGAGAGAGGGGTTTCCTGGTGGGAGGCAAATGTTACAGAAAAAATTATATGACCATTGTAGTAGTAGCAACAGACCCGCATGTACCCGTGCAACATGAGATCTTTAGTTTACAATTCCTGGGGTGGAAAAGATTACCCACAACTACCCCAGTCTAGAGTGTTTAACATCGCAAACACAGGGCCCTCTTCTCCTTTTGTACCATTGTTGTGTGTTATTACCGACTATGTTGGAACAGTGCTATGGAATCTCCTAGTGCAGCGATGGTGATTCTATAGCAAGCGTGCCACAACGGACACGCTCATGAAAAAGTTTTCCACAACCGCTTGGCGCCCTTCTGTTTCCTCCACTCCTTGCTGCCACCCACCTCAGGGCTGCCCTGACTGCAGTGGTGGGACCACGAGGCCTCTATCTTGGTCACGAGTTCATGCTGACCACCGGAATATGACATCGTATTCCGGCGCTCAGCAGTGAAGCAGGGAGACAGAGGCCTCGCGCTCCCACAACAGGACTTCCCCTGAGTAAGTGAACTACAAAGGGGGGGGGTGGTAGATAGTGAAAAGGGGGATAGTAAAAATATTGAAACGCATTGAACTAATGAGTGAGAGAATGAATAATTAATGTGTGAATGAATTGTGGGAATGAGGGAAATAATGAATTTGTATATGAATAAGAGAATTAATATACACCAATATCATTTTAGTGCTGATGTTATTTAATAAAATCTGTTTCACAAATAGACCCTCCTTTCATGTGTTTTTCTGCTTGGGCTGATAGATGGGCCAAATTGATGCACACTGTTGTGTATAGTAATTTTGTACCGAAAAAACTTCCTTTCCATGTTTAATATGCAGTGTTGGCACTTTGAGGTCTGCATGCAGAAAAACGTTCGCCATCACTGTCCTAATGCTATATAAATTAACCCCTTAATGACAAGACCGTTTCTTACTCGTAGTACATTTTGGGAAAAAGGTTATTTTAACATTTTTCAGTGTTGCTGTTTAGCTGTAATTTTCTTCTCATTTTGTGCACCAACACATATTATATATTGTTTTTTTTCAGGACAAACAGGTCTTTCTTTAAATACCATTATTTTTATCATATCATCTAATTTACTATAAAAAATGATAAAATATGGTGATTTTTTTTGTTAAAAAATGACTCACTTATTTTGAAAAATCTTTTACTTATCTGCAAGAACTAATGAAAAAACCTGCTAAATAGATTCTACTATTTGTCCTGAGTTTAGAAATACCCAATGGTTTTTTTGCACGTTATGGGGCAATAAGTACCAGTAGCGTTTTGCTACTTCAAAACAATTCAGTACCTGCATTCAACCTGCAGGAGGAGCTCGAGAGTTCTCAAGAGGGTCTATCCAGACCCTCTGTGAACTCATTCATTTTTCTGTTGTTGACGCCATCTTGTGAGTGGCGGCAGTGTCATTTACATGATGGTGCTTATGGTTGCTCTTTGGAGCAATTACAAGGCTATCGGGGTAGGGGGGTTGTGTTGCTACATGCCTCAATATCGCCATTAAATGAGCTTAGAAAGAGATCAAGGGACACTTTTTTCACTCAAACAGTGTTGCTGTAATGCCTCAATATTAAAGCATTCTGCAACACCGAAAACTGCTACAGGGGTTGTCACGATCAGGACTACTTGCCAAGCCGTGACGGTGTGGAGGGCATGGGAATGAAAGGGTTAATAGCACCAGGCTCTGGATTTACTAACTTCACCTCTTAACAAGGCATCAGTTATACCAAATTAACCTCTAAATCCTGCCTGTATCCCCCCAGGAAGTCTGCCACCACTCACGATTTTTGTGAGAAATCGGAATTAGGACATTTATCTCTATATATATCAACCCACCCTGGGCAAACAACATATATATATAAATGTATGTCCTGATGAAAGTCAGCAATGACTGGAACGTCGACTTGACTTTGAATAAAGAGAAATTGTTAATTTAAAGACCTGGAGTGCTGACCATCTTTTGAAAGTGCTTTATATATATATATATATATATATATATATATATATATATATATATATATATATACACCGTATTTGCTCGATTATAAGACAAGGTTTTTTCCAGAGCAAATGCTCTGAAAAATACCCCTCGTCTTATAATCGGGGTCGTCTTATAATCAGACCTCAAATAGGTCCATGACCAATTATATGACACCTTTTCCAAGAATTGGTTCCCATCTTTGATCTGCCAATAAATTATGGTGGGGAAAAGGTGATGGAAAACCCCTCCACTTAAGATAGGAATGGAATGCCTATAATGCAGGGTCCTTATCAGTTAGGCCATGAATCATCACAGGGGTCCAGGGAAGATGACACCTCTTGCCAGAACAGATACAGAGGGCATGCGCAAAGAAACACATTTAAATCAACATCAGATTAACCCATTGAATGCTAACACAAAGGAATTAACCACCTCTGCTGGATTACCCTTCCATGCATCCACTGTGATATGAGTTAATCATGACAGAGGCCCCTTGTGATCGCTCCCCAGGACGAACATGTGCGTCATAAACTATAGTGCCCTCTACTAAAATTGGCACCTTTGGTAAATATGTGCAAAGAAGGCTGTGAAAATTTGTCTTTATTGTTAAACCCTTTGATCCTTTCTTTAAAAAATACTCTGCTCTTGAGGATATCAAACTATTGCAAACACAATACAGGTTTATAAAAAAAATGTTAAATAAATGTGTGGCACAATTATTGGTGCCCTTTTAGTCATTTTTTTTTGCCAAGACAGCTCTGAGTCTTGTTCTATAATGTCTGACGAGGTTCATCCATACAGAATCTCTCCAGATCCTTCAAATTTAAAGGTCACTGCTTGTGGACTCTACTCTTTAGTTCACTCCACAGGTTTTCCATCGTGTTCAAGTCAAGGGACTAGGATGGCCATGGTAGGACCTCGATCTTGTGGTCAGTAAACCATTTTTGTGTTGATTTTGATGTATGTTTTTTTTATCATTGCCCTGCTGGTCAAACCACAGTATTTTAACCCTTTGCATGCACTAATTTTACCACCAGCCTTTGTTAAAGTTTTTAATAGCAATTATAAATACTAAGTACTTTTTTTAACCACCGGAGGCCGCCATAATTGAAAGGCATACAGCCTTTCAATATGGTGAATATGACTGTTCCTAGGGGCCCCTAAATGTTTCTTGGTGTTGCTGGATGCCTCAATGTGGAGGCATTGGAGCAACACCAGCTGAGGGAAGAAAGCTATTGTTGATTGCTAAAACAAAAGGAGGGGCAAAAAAGAGTGAGTAGTAGCATGCAAAAGAAGATGTATACATAAAATGAAAAGTGGCATGGGTGGATTAGAGATTGGGTTGAGATGGTAGTAAGCACAATGTTTGTAATGATGCTGGGAAGCTTTTGTATCTTGTAAGAGCTTAGCTTGAGAAAGGGCAGATCCAGAGCCTGACCTGGTGAGGGGTGCACACACTAACACACTCAGCACCAACACACAGTTCAGAAATTTAGGACTAACAGACATTTGACACTAACATACCCAGATGCTCAAACTAACAACCAGTCACACACATACTAACATACCCAAAGACACACACACATACTAATATACCAAGTCACTCACAGTAACATACCCAGACAAAGACACATGTTCACACACTAACATTAACCCAGGTATACATGCTAACATACCCAGTATTTTGTACTGTTCTCATATATTTTGATTTTGAAACCCTAGAAACATAGATTTTTTATTATTTGCATGGGAGAAAGTATACATAGCAAACATATTACATATATTACACTCAGCCTAACAGGAATCAGGTTTTCTTAAGAACAAACGCATGGCAGACATGTTTCAAGAAGGTATATGTTTACAATACACAAAACCATTCCACCCATATTGAAGTCCTAGAATGACCATGGAGTTAGTAGAGTCAGTTTCTTCAAATATTAGTCTTTATTAAACCTTAGACTAGTGTATAATTGAATTATGAAGTTGGAACCACATAAAACTCAGGATCAGGTCAAAGGTTGATGTTTGGATGCACTGAGCCAAAAGAAGAAGCACTGATTCGGTGGTCAGAGGGCCGTGCAAGAGGGCTGCTATCCATAGACTGAATATGTAAAATGTATTCAGAAAAGTGGAGATAGAGAGGTATCTGGCTGGAGCAAGGTCCATAAAACAGCCACTGGCAACAGATTCAATTATTGCCAGGAGAGAGGACAAACTATAATTTTACTGTATCAAAATAGGTAAGTAAATGTCTGGTGGAAAATATAGGTGATTAAAAAGTTAAGGAGGTTTAAGTATTGTGAGACTGTAGGCCCTACGGAGATGATTTATCTGGCATTTGAGCACAGCTGCTACACAAGTCATGTATATGGGTCCCTGAGACGGAGCAGTTGGAGAGGAGGGTGGGCCAAAGCTCTGTTCCCCCTTCCAGTGGAAAATCATTTTACGAGAGGCAAGAGGTCTGTAGGATCCAGTACAGGATGGGGCCTGCATCAGGCACAGGTGCTGGGCATTAAAACCCCTGGAGTGTGACATGTGACTGTTGTGGGGAGAGAAAGTTCTCCTGTGCTCCCAGGGCAAAGAGAGGCCCTGAAGAAGACTCTCTGAGCCAAGTGAGGCAATACCTGCCTGGACCTTTGTGTGTTGTCTGGGGAGGTTTTCCAGAGTATGGCTAAGCTGGGTCTGGCAGGGAGGTCTAGTTGGTAGGTGTTTAGGCGGGTCAGTTTGGGCCAGAAAAGTATAGAGAGAGATGACTCCAATTGGGTGGTAGGGTTTTCTTTTATGATTTTGTTTTGGGATGTCTCGCTTGAAAATAAATCACACAGTTTGCTGCAAAGTCGGTGTTCCTGAGTTTGTTTTCAACCCCAGGCTAAACGGGTCATGAATTGCCAAACATCTGAAGTCTGCCTGAGTATGTGTGTCTGGCTATCTACCTGAGTATGTGTGTGTTTGCATGGGTTTGTGCCTCATGTGTGTGGTCATGCTAGTGTGTGTCTGGATATGTGTGTCTGTCTGGGTTTGTGTGTCTGGTTATGTGTGTGTGAGTCAGTCTGGGTATGTTAGCATGTGTATCTGAGTATGTGTGTGTGTCTGTCTGGGTTTGTATGTCTGGTTATGTTAGTGTGTGTCTGGGCATGTGTGTGTCTGTGTAATGTCTGACTGTCTTACTGAGCAGTGCCAAGAACCCAGGAGCAGAGTAGGTAGGAATCAGGATACCTGTGCATTAGTGTGCACACGGTCAGGATACCAATAAAGCAGCATGGGCAAACAAAGCTGAGTAGGATATCAGAGTAGAGGAGTGGTCAATCAAGCGGGTTAGGATACCAGTGTAGCAATGTGGTCAAACAACCCAGGTCAAGATACCAGATATCAGCATGGTAAAACAAAGCCGGGTTACGATACCAGATATACAATACTGAAGAGAAGTTTCAATAATAACATTACACCACAAAAGCGTAACTTTACAGGAGTATCTGGGTCTTTTAATAATGAACCCGGAAGGGGAGCATCATCACGTGATCTCAGTAGCATGACGTTGTCAGTAGAATGTATCCAATAGAAAAAAAAACGCTATTGTACATGTATGCACAGTATCATTACGCCACACACAAGTCTTGGCAAGGATGGATGCCAGGAGATTTCCTTCCTTGTAACGTTGGACCTAAAGCTCCATCAGGTAAATCATTACTGTCTGATTATGTTGGTGTGTGTGTTTGGCTATGTTAGCATGGGTGTCTGGGTATGTTAGCATGGGGGTCTGGGTATGTGTGTGTATCTGTGTGTTTGTGTGTGTGTGTCTGGGTATGTTAGTGTGTGTGTCTGGGTTTGTTAGCATGTGAGTCTGGGTGTGTGTGTATATTGGTATGTTAGCATGTGTGTTTGGGTATGTGTGTGTCTGGGTATGTTAACATGTGCATGTGTCTAGGTATGTTACTGTGTCTGTTATCCACGTTTGTGTCTTCCTGAGTATGTTAGCCTTTTTTTGTAGGTATGTTAGTGAGTGTGTATGGGTAAGTGTGTTTTTGTGTCTGGGTATGTTAGTCTGTGTAAGCTAGTGGTTGTGTTTGTGTTACTGTGAGTATCTGTCTGCATTAGAGTGGTTGTGCTAGAGTGGTTGTGTTAGTTTGAGTTTTATGTTATATTAGTATGAGTGTCTGTGTGTGAGTCTAATTGTGTTAGTGAGTGTCTGGTTGTGTTAGTGTCTGTTTATGAGTGTCTGGGCACATTAGTGTGAATGACTGGATGTGTTTATTTTATGTGTTGAATGTCTAGTTATGTTGATGTGAGTGTCTGAGTGTGTGTGTTAGTATTGAATGTCTAGTTGGGCTTGTGTGAGTGTCTGGATGTGTGTATCTGTGTGCATGTGAGTGTGTACATGTCTGTTAACGTTGAGTTCTGGATGTGTTTATGTGAGTATCTGGTTGTGCGCATGTCTGGGTGTGTGTTAAATTATGTGTGGGTGTGGTTTGGTTGTGTGTTAGTGTGCCTTGCTGTGTTAATGTGAATATCTGGTCATGCTAGTATTTAGATGTATGTGTTAGTATGACTGTCAGGGCATGTTACTGTTAGAGTCCAGGTACGCGTGTGTTACTGTTGAATGTCTAGTTCTATTAGTGTCTGATTGTGTGTTAGTGTGAGTATCCAAGTACATAAGTGTGTATTAATGTGTGTGCATGTGTATTAGGTTGAGTGTCAGTGTGTGTTAGTGACTGGGTGTGTCAGTGCCCTTCTCAAGGCCGGCTCTGGATCCGCCCCTGGCAGAAGAAGTCATGTACATTATCCATAACTTGGATAAAGAAATCGAGAACAAGACTTCCCATTAATAGTAAATGATAGGCCTGTGCTTTGAGTTCTCGTCTTAGTAATGAAAAGTGTGTTGTGGCTGATGTCGCTGGTGATCCGGATGGAGGGACCCTAGCTTGTAGACATTGAAGCTCATGGTTAAGGTGTAGCCGGCCAGTTTGCAAGTCTTGTACAGTCTGTGTTAAGATTATCAGTTGTTTAGTGAGAATAGTGATGACCTATGGCTCAGTAGTATTATTGCTCTTTTTGCCATTTTGCTAGTCCTGCAATGAGAAAGGATTAAGGCTAATGCTTAAGGCCGAAACTATTCTTGATCTTAGTGCACTGAACTAGAAAATGTAAGAGCTGGTTTATTTCAACAGTTAATTAAAACTATGGTAGTAGCTTTTTTGTTTAGGGGTTTCTATTAAGGATCTATGCTTGTCAGACTAATGAATTTCACAGTTTATGATACTGGTGCTTTGCCACTAAGTTTAAATATTGTCGTATTCTTTTTTTCACAGTCTGTGGAAGTATACAATATAGTTGTTACAATACAACATACATGTAATGTGCATATTAATACTCATTCTGTTTTAACATTATTTTGGAAATGTTTGCTTGCTGGTTCAAAAATGTACTTGCTTAACGTGTTCGTGCATCAACAGAGGAAGTGGTTAAAGGCTATTTCTGAGAAACATTTTAATGCACGAAGGGGAAGTTGTTGCATTGGTGGAAGATACTTCATGTCTGCTTCAAAGTTATTATTCTGGCAGAATTGATCAAAAGAAGACCCTAAAATTTGAAAGGCATTGTTTTTTTTTTTAATCCCAATGTTTTAAGCTTTGACAGAACAAAACTCAAGGTGCATTATTACAAATCAAGCAGATTAGCGAAAAACAAAGCAATGGATTTTCGTCATGTTCCATCTTACTCTGAAGTCAGCTCCTGGGGCCCTGATATGCTCCGAAATTATTTTAAAACTGTAAGTAGTGTGTTTGTAATTGGAATCATTATAACCCTTTTGACAACGTTATTAAAATATTTTACATTTTATTTAAACATCTATAACATATACCATATAGACAATAACATTAAATCAATAAAACTAGATAGATCTTTGCAACCAGTTCCTGGGCATTAAAAAAAATAATAGATACATACTGTATAATAGGTTGATTATTATATCATATATTTGTGTTTTAATTATTTATTTCACATTTTTAATTATTACACCCAAACGATTTGTGAGGTTTATCACAAAAAGGCCTTGCATATTGTTTAAAAACTTAATACTAAGATGAAAAAAATATGTTAAAAGATTCGTCAAAGTATCTAAGGAAGTTATTTTACCAGGCAATTATAATATGTAAAAAACAACCCGAATGAATATCCGTAATGAGCAAGCAGATTTTGTACACCTTACTTCGCTTCCAAGTCTGTTGCCTATTATTTTTTCTGTATCAATACAAATCAATACAGAAAAAAAAAATATATATATATATATATATATATATATTATAAATAATACTTCCCAGATGCACAGCTGCAACCTAGATAAAGAGCCCACATAACATGACAAAATGGGGCGCTTTTGCAAACAGGGGAAACAAAGGAAAAAACAATAGCGTAGAATGCCAAATACTATAACAATAGTGTGGCATGTGTATAATGTTGCACTCAAAAATAGACTTGTGCAAACAAGCTCATCTTAAAAATACTGTACTTTTCACGGTTATGGAGGTAGCATGTAGACTATGACACCTTAGGGTACACAATAACATATTTATATTACAAATTTGGATTACAGTCATTGTAAGTGTAAAAGGAGTTAAAGTGATCTGACCTAACTAAACAACATTTGGCCAGTTGAATTCACATGCGCAGAGAAAGGACAGGCGGAGACTTTTATTTAAGTGCAAATGTAGCCCCCTGAAGCCCACACCTTGTAAATCATGTATTGCATTGTCTGTGAAAGCAGAAGGGTCTGTTCCTTAATAATGTGTGATAAGATCTGTACAAGAAACCTGAAGCTTTTGTTTAGTGCGAGGCTTTTGGTCTTACATTGTAAACATGATGTCATTGTCCCTATAAGAAGTGTGTGTCTCCCCCAATACCTGGTTACAATCTTTACATTCTTCTTGCAGTTACTTACATCTGTTACATCCTTGTTACCATACATCTTCAATACCAATGTAACCCCGTGTGTGTTAGCCTTCATAGGCTTCATCACAGAATTAAACCCTCCATTTTCTTATCAAAGAAGCATTTTCTTGTGATTATTCAAGCTACGTGGATTTAAGCTATTTACCCCTAGACATAGGTGTGTCGACAATGGTATCTAAAGAAAAGAAAGGCACACCAATGGCACAGTATCTTCACAATATCGGTATAGAAAATGTCCAGAACACTTATAGCAACTGCATGTGGTGGATTCTGCAAAATCCTTCAGTGTGTTTATGTACATACACAAGTCTTTTTTATCCCCTGTAAAAGGGCAACATAGACTCTTGATTTGGAATATGTTGTTGTATATCTAGTCTCGTTGCTTTCTTTTTGTTCAGCACAAAGAACCACTGTCTGAAGTAGAAACTGTGAGGCCTTGGCTTAAATAATATGTAGATACACTGTATATCTAAGACATCCACTAAATTAAGTTATTCTCCTGACCCTAGAGACGTAAACTTGATATATTTCTTATTGAAGAAGCAATTGTATATCTTCTAACATTATTGTTTCCTTTATTCCTTCTGAAACATAGAAACAGGTACGGTATCTTTTGGAGTATAAATCAATTAGGCCCAGCAGTCAGAGAAGACCAGAAGTCTTGGTAACATTTATGGGAAGGCTTACTCTCCTTAAATGTAATCTGGACTTTTTATTGCAGAGACTATTTTTACATATACATTACAAATATACATTAATACATACAGACATGTCAGGAGTTGAGAACCCTGCCTGTGAGCTTGTTATCTAGCCTTCTGGTACTTTTATACAAAGTTCCTGGCAGGAATGGTGGGCTTATGAGGGCCCTGGCCATGAGTTTTTAATCTAAAGGAGTAGTATGAGTAACTAGAAGAAAAGGAGGGATGAAAAGAGTGAATAGTAGCTCTCTGGTAGAAGAAATTAGGGCTAAGTGGTTTCAGGATGCAAAATAGGATGTAAAAATAAAATGAACATAGGAGTGGGATGGAGTGGAGGAGAAGTGTTGTTTTTGTGCTTGGTTTCAGATGGGGGTTTGCAGAGGGCTTTGGATGTTTCAGGGAAGCAACAAGAGGGGAAAGAGAGATTATTCTTCTATTAATTGGGGAAGATGGCTTTAGGTTATAAAAGGGTCAGAGTTATGGGTGTAGGAGGCCAGAGGGGGAGGTGATCAAGATAAAGGAGTGTACTTTCCTAAGGTAAATAACATTTGGCTAAAAAAGAAACAATGTCCCCGAAATACATATTTGGTACATATACAGGAAAAACACACATAATAATTCAAAATATGAATTAGAAAACTTGCAGATCTGGCCGATTTTGGCCAAGCCCAAATGTGGTTGAGTACCTTTATGATTCTCGCAAGGGCCTCTCTTCAGATCGTTTCAGATGGTGGTTTGCAGAGGGCTTGGGATGTTTCAGGAAAGCTACAATTGGTCCAATAAAGGAATAAAGTGCTTTCAAGGAAAGAACGATCAAAATGAAGGAAAAAAGGAACCCTGTTACGTACCATTATAAATCCTTAAGGACTCAGGAAAAAACATTTACTTTTACCCTAGCAGTAGGCTCTGATTTCATGATAACATGTTGTAGACTAGCCCGATACCCACTAAGACTTGAAAAAGATAGGACCATGCCACCCTATCAAACACTTTCTCAGCATTGAGTGATAAAATTGTCTGCTCCCCCTTCCTAGTCACCCCAACCAGTATATCTAAGATCCATATTGTAATGTCCTAAACCTCTCTATCTCCAACAATACCAACCTATCCCCCGTGAATAAGGCAAGGTAGGATGGGCTGGATACGCTTGGTCAGGATTCCCTTTTCCTGCATTACTTGGTTATGGGATTGCAAATCCAGTAGGGACAGATTATATCAAACCACTTGATAACATTGAAATGCCTCAACAATTTCGGGGTGTGAAAAGGATAGCGTGCCCATTGTTATCTAGCTTGCCTCAATGCCCTGGCTACAAGCTTGCAAGTTTTATTTCCATTTTTATAAAAAAATGCTACGTGAGATCAACAAGGCTGGTTTGAGAATGAAGTAGCCTATTAATCTTCAACTTGACTTCTGTTAACACCTGATAAACTAAATCTTAAAGAGAGGTCTCATGCCTCTTTTAAGGTCCAACAATTTCACAGAGAGCTGCTTGAGTTCCATGCACTTCAATTGGATGACTTTTTAAATAATAAAGCCTTTGATCAAAGGTTATTAACATGCTTCTCTCCATTATTATTAACACTTAAAAATTCCACCAGTGCCTTATAGGCCTCAACCACAATGACAGGCAATAACAAATCGGTCATCCTCCATGAAAACGCCCTAGGGGAAGAGTGACAGATATTAACTGGTGAGTGGTCAGGCCATCTTTGTATCCTCCAAAGCATGTATATATATATATATATATATATATATATATATATATATATATATATATATATATATATGCGAATGCCCACCGCATCACAGGACCACCCACCGACGTCAGTGGGCAGTCCTTGCCACGTCCCGCAAGGGAAGGTAGCCAGCATATATGACTTGAGCTCTGTGCATCAATATTCTAACAGTGTCTCTACTTTACTGAAATTAGCCATCTTATTCAGTATCATAAACTGTGAAGAAGATGTAGAAGAGGTTGCTGAAACTCCCCAATCACTCCCACGTTTGTATTCAGCCTTCTGTAAAAAAAAAACCCAAAAAAACTGCATAATCTGTGTTGTAATTTTGTGGAAAAGCTCAACCAGTGAGTTATCTCATCAAGGAGATGTCTTCATAATCATCACCCTGTGTTCCTCTCACTTATAGAATATAGAATTATGTCCTGAGCAATTTGGGACCAAAGGTTTTAAAGAGGAGGTAAAGTATCCAGTGCATTAGAATGTGCCTATTGGTAGGTCCCTCTCACTCTAATTGTAGGTCCCTCTCACTAATTGTAGTGGGATCAATCCAATGCAGCTACTTTGATTTGAACTTTTCCTATTCCTCCAATAAAGCATTGTTTTTCCACCAGTTCACTATGGTCTACAATAAAGTAGCTAATTTTATTTACCGCGTGATCAGTTCTCAGTCCCTGATCCTGAATGGTTTTAATTATATCTGCTTTGTATGTCTTTGAAATCAGCATGCAGCGAGGTTCTAAAATTAAACAATATCTTAAGATACTATCCGTTAACTTGCCGACCGTGTAAATTGCTTGTGATTTGCCATGAGCACAAGCATTAGCACTAAAGCTGTTTGCATTGTTCTATGACCTCTTCTGTGAGTGCAATCCCTTCTCTGAGTGAGTATTCACTCTATTATTATTATTGTAATTACTATTACTACACTATGATATTATTATTACTATATTGTAAGATGATTGCATGACAACTGATAGCAGAACTCTAGTGAAATACTCTAAGGCTGTTTTTTTAAGCATATTTTTATTTTGGGGTTCTTTGATTTCTATTAAATATTTATAAAATCACAGAATACAAAACTTTAAAAATGGAGCATAAAAGTGACACACACCTGTCTAGTAATAGGAAGATCTATTCATTGCAGGTGGCCTGATTAGGACAATAATATATTTTTGTTGATTTCTAGAAAAACCATCATATTAAGGCTGGAAAGAAAAAATCTTCATACATATATGATGAACTTAAAATGTGATTTCTGTACCTAACCTTATATTACCTATGTAATATCCTTATGCATCTTTGTAAGTATTAACTGTATATCTTCTTTGCAGCACAACCTGAAGGATTGTGAAAAATATATAAAAAAGCATGGCATCAGTGGAAGAAGATTTTTGGTAAGCATTTGATGGTAAATATATCTGTTTGCTTCTAGCCATAACTAATGGAACAAATATCACCAGTGAACTTTGTATTGCAAAAAAGTTATACAATTCTTCAGCTTCTTTAAGATTTAAGTTACAGAAACAAAAGAAAACTTTTGTTTCTGTAACTCACATAACAATATGTTATGTGGTGCTTTACTTGTTCTGTTTACCCATTGAAGGAATAATAATAATAATAATACAATTAATAATAGCAATAATAACAATAAATATATAGTTCACTAACCTTAATATAGTGTCTGGTTTAGGAGCAGAGTGGTTAGTCACTTGGTCACAGACCGAGGGCCTGGTGCTTGAGTGGGCCTTGTCCCAAGGATATCACCGAATACCTCCGCTTCTATTGGCCTATTGGCCTCAAAATGTGAAAATACAGGTATGCTCTCATATGCAATATGCAGTGAACATTGGGTTATAAGGCCAGTGGAGGGCCCACAAAATACTCTATAAGCACTGACCTTTAGTCTCTCATGGTTCTATAGACTTCAGAATTAATTATTATATAACAGCATTAAATATTATATAAGCTTCCCTTCATTGGTTGATGCCCGAGGAGCTCCCTCCCCGCCACCAATAGAGTCGCTCGTATAGACCTTTAACGCCTGACACCAAAACTTGGCCTGGGGAGATCACTGGTTTCCCGGCTCCAGGAGTTAAGGGTCCGTAATAGTGACTCTATTGGTTGCTGGCAGGGGCCTCCTCTAGCATCAATGAAGAGCATCTTCATTGGTTGATACCAGTGGAGGCCCGTGCCGGTTTGAACAATGAAAATGCACCATTGTCTGTTGGATTTGACCACATGGGCCAGCTTTCAACCCCCCCATGTGCATCAATGAGCCTTGGATGCCCATGACCCTGCTTCTAACACATCAGCTTTGAGGATGCAATGTTCACTTGCTACCTAATATATCCTACTGACTGACGGGTGACATGATAACAAGATTATCAGTGTTATTCACGTCACCTGTCAGTGGTCATAATGTTGATGATGTGGCTGATCGGTGAAAATGCAGTATATATATACTATGGATAATGAACTATGGAGTGGAGCACTGGCCCTCCATTCTCTCCAAAATGCTCCACCCTAGGGACCCAAATTAAGTTACAGAATTTTATTTATTCTGACTGCAACAAAACATTTTCCCTGGGGTTATCAAACACATTGTATTATTATATTTTCTGTGAAATATAGATGCCCCCAACCACCATCCCCTGCTCCCTGTCACAGTATATATATATATACCGTATTGGCTCGAATATAGGCCGCACTTTTTTCCCCCACTTTAAGACTTTAAAGTGGGGGTGCGGCCTATATTCGGGGTCTAGCGCCCGGGCAGGCAGCGGGGTTAGGATACAGATCCCCCGCAGCGGTGCAGGGGACCTGCATCCTACTCCCCGATACGCTCAGACAGCCTCCCCTGCCAGCAATTCCCACGGGGGGGGTGCCGGCACGGGAGGTTGTCTAAGCGCATCGTGCGGATGCGTTTTACCTCTGCATCCCCCCCCCGGACTTACCGGAGCAGACTCCCGGGTGTCTTACGGGGTCGGCGGGGGACATCTACGCAATACAACTTCCGGTGCCGGCGGGAGAGGAGGACAGTGGTAGCGTATCTCGGGGAGGGAGGACAGTGGCAGCGTATGTCGGGGAGGGAGGACAGTGGTAGCGTATCTCGGGGAGGGAGGACAGTGGTAGCGTATCTCGGGGGGGGGAAACAGAGTGGTAGCGTATCTCGGGGGGGGGACAGAGTGGCAGCATGTTTTTTTGGTGCTTTTTTAAAGAAAAAAACTTTTTCTTTAAAAAAGCACCAAACTTTTAGGGTGCGGCCTATATACGGGGGCGGCCTATATCCGAGCCAATACGGTATATGCATTTGCAAAATGGACCACACGAGAATGTAAAAGGACCACTCACCTATCAAATGCATTAAACTGCATATGATAGCTGGAGTGTCCCTTTAAGGGTAAGATCACCACAATTCTCCAATGTGTTTTCTGCTAGGTCTTGGGAATATATTAGTAGAGAAACCAAGTTGATATATTGATTATGACCCTGTAGATATAAGGCAGGGTATTATATATGCTAGGGTAAAATGACAAGGGATTTCAGTAGAGGTTTTTAACAGAAGGGTTTCCAATGTGGACATCCTTAACTGGATATGGCTACTGTAGAGATCGAGGAAAGAGGTAAGGAGGAGGTGTGCTTTTGTTTCGGTCTCTTGCGAAAGAGGTTAAGAAGTGTGTCTATCCTTCAGCCGAAGCGCTAAGGAGATTTGCTCTTCCTTTGGCCAGCTGCAAAACAAGACCTTAACATGTTTGTGCTAGTATCCAGTCCCAGAGCTAGCCCATATGTTTCTTTTCTATCCTTATTTTGTTTCCTGCTTGCCTGTATCCTTGTCCTTTTCTCCTGTGTGCTATACCTGCTTGTCACCTGGATCACCTATGTGCCTGTACCACCAGACCTGGCCTAACATCGATCCTGCAGCTATGGCTTATATTAATATTTGTTTCTTTACTAGATGCCTGCTCCTATGTGCCCTTCTGTATAATGGACTCCCTTTCACTACACCAGCCCCAGGTGGGTTGCGACATGGGGTCACACAAACTGCACTTACAGTTTCACCAGGCTCGGTGCATTGATTTACCGCATTGGCTCGGATATAGGCTGCACCCGAGTATAGGCTGCACCCTAAAAGTTAGGTGCCTTTTTAAAGAAACAAAATTCCTAGTAAAAAAAAAACCACTTAGTGGAACAGATATGCTGCCACTCTGCCCTCCTCAGACATGCTGCCACTCTGCCCTCCCCAGATATGCTGCCACTCTATCCCCCCCTGAGATATGCTGCCACTCTGCCCCCAAGAGGCCCCCCCCCAAACTTACCAGTGCAGACTCCCCGGGGTCTTGCAGGGCCGGCGGGGGACAGCTACGCAGTACGCGTATTCAACTTCCGGTGCTGGCACTTCCCCCGTTGGAAGTGCCGGCAAGGAAGATTGTTAGCGTACATCGCCCAGACGTTTACCGGCTGCGGCGATGCAAGCGTTAACAACCTCTCGCTAGAAAGCTAGAAGATGAAAGTTACATAGAAAATATGCCTCTCTAATACTTTTTGCTGCCTGAAAAATGGGCATCATAGAAAACTTGGAGATACCAGTGATTCAAAGTTGGCTAATGGTTTAGAGAGACGTAAATAGTGTATTAACTAAAATAATTGAAATGTCTTCATAAAGAAAATCTCTCAAGAAATAGGTGTAGTTTCATACTTAAATTTCACACTTTTAGTGGACTAGAGTTAAATGCTAGTGAAAGAGCATCATTGGCCATAGCACAGGGGGAAATATGGGTTGTAACTATGTTAAATTAATTTGGATCTTTCTAACACTATTTCTAATGCAATTTTTTACAGGAAATGTCTGGAAATGAAATTCAGAAGTTACCAAAGACAAGTGTGCCGTAAGAATATCAATGTTTTTCTTGTTTTCAAAAATGTCATTGTGATGTAGCTTCCACTGCAGCGCAACAACCACTGGAATTAAAAGGGCTAATTGCTATGCAAGTAAATACACCCTTCCCTAAATGTGAGAGCATGAATAAGAATGGTGGATAGTAATGGTTGCTACGCAGTTTTATTTCCCATCCATATGAGATAACAGTACTAAACACCGATGTAGTCATGTAAATGTGAGACAGTTATTCCTCAAAACAGGGATTTCTACCAGCTAGTTTTTGTTTGAATCTTGTTTTGGGCTTATGAAATGTTCTATAGCATGCTGCCTTAAAGAATTGTTAGACATATATATGTTAAAAAAATTCCACCCCATATCTTTAATCGTTGGTGAGTTTGAGTTAAGAGTTAGCTCGACTGACAATATTAAACTTGGATATACCTGCACCAAAATGTGAGTGCCTGAGCCTTAAAATCTTAATTGTTTTCGGTAAAGGCATGGGAGTTCAATTCGAACTCAAATGTCTCCTCCTAAAACATCACAAAATTCCTTGAGGTAATAAAATACAAATGCTAAAAATTAAATAATGAAATAATAAAAGACCACACGACCCTCTAATAAGCAAGTATAGGCAGATGATTGTCAACACTTTTCCCTTCCCGTTGTGCATGGTGGGGCAAGAGGAAAATAATTATCCTAGATGATCCACTCCCTGTTTTGTCCAAATCTGCCACCCTAGGCTTGGGTGGTCTAGGCTAGAATATGTCACAGCAGACAGGAACGCCAAGAGCTGCTGCCTTTGGTCCATTCAACCACTTGCAGTCTATCTACCTCCTCATCAGTCAGCAGCCTCTCAGTCTGTTCCCGCTGCTGAGGCTTCTTCAGATTACAATCTCATTTGCATAAAACAGAAAGATTAATTCAAAACTTCAATACTTGATATATGCAATGTGAAGACCTTATAATGCCATTTTGTCTTAGTAATGCCCCCATGGTCTTTCAGGCCTATCATTAATTATATCCTCAGGGACATGCTATTTTCACAAGTGACTACCTGCTTAGACAATATTTTGGTGCAGTCTAAATCTCTATGGGAACACAGAGAGGATGGTACTACTCAGGGATAGGCAAAGTGTCCTTACAACTACACCAGTGTCTTAGAAGTGGCAAGATTTTGTAGAGGTCCACAGAACATCATAAAATTGTCCACCACGGACCCCGGTAAATGTCCTCCATGAGCAATGTCGGTGCCTACCCCACTACCTCTGTACTCCTTGAAACTACATTAACGCAATCTTTATGTCAAAAGAGAAGTGTGAATTCAAACAACTCTGAGTAGCTTTTTTTATGATACATCCTTTTTTCCCCTGGTCTCAATATGGATCTCAAAAAAGTAGCAGCTGTGGTAGACTGGCTCACTGTTTAGATATTAAAGCCATAGAGTGTATTATGGGTTTTGCCATAGAATCATATGGTACTTTGTGTGTTCTAATATATTAATAAAGACACACGTCTTTTTATATTTGGCTTTTCTTGTTTTCAGACTCCAGGCCTACAAAAATAACTAACCTGAACATGTTTAGCCACATGACACACTCGAATAATAATGAGCAGACTCAGCTTATTAAAGAAATATAGCAACATAATGTTATATTTCTCTGAGAAGTGATACTCCATACTTGGTTATTCATCAATGCAGCGTGTGATAATTGGTCCTTCCTGTTTTCTTTGACAGAATTTTCTAACAACTCTATATAGAGTACTCTTTTCTCTGCTGCCCTGGGTAAGAACCTCACATCAAACTAGCTCTGTTCCACTTTCCATCCTTGCTGCTGCTGATTCCTGCCTCCAAGACTTTACAGTAGTGAAACCATGAAGCATCCATGTTTCAGTTCTTAAGACTGTGATTTTCTTAATCATTTTCTTAATCATTTTCTTAAGCCCCCTCAACTGCTTTTGTTGGAGAGTCACAGCCAAGGATGTCCATTCACTCATCAAAGTCTAGCAGATTTATCGCACCTTTCCTTATAAACCTGCTCCTCTGCACTTGGAAGTCACTTTTCGGGAAGGGGCTAGTATCAAGATCCTATCTTGGAATAATGTTGTGTCCCATAGGTTAATGTGCCTTCAGGTACATCCTGGCCAAGCCTTGGCCAAGGATCTGAGCAACTTTGACAAGGGCCAAATTTTGATGGCTATACGACTGGTCAGAGCATTTCCAAAACTGCAGCTCTTGTGGGGTATTCCCGATCTGCAGTGATCAGCACCTATTAAAAGTGGTCAAAGGAAATAAAAGCAGTGAACCCGTGCCGGGGCCATGGAGGGCCAAAGCTCATTAATGCACCGGGTGGAAGGTTGGCCTGTGTGGTCAAATCCAATAGATGAGCTATTGTAGCCCAAATTGTTGAAAACATTAATGCTGATTCTGACAGAAAGGTGTCAGAACACGCAGTGCATTGCAGTTTGTTGCATATGGGGCTATGTAGTTGGAGACCAGTCAGGGTGCCGATGTTGACCCCTGTCCACGGTCAAACGTGCCTACAATGGGCACATGAGCACAAGGACTGGACCACAGAGCAATGGAAGAAGGTGGCCTGGTCTGATGAATCATATTTTCTTTTACATCACGTTGATGGCTGGGTGTATGTGCATCGCTTACCTGGAGAACACATGGCACCAGGAGGCATCCATGGAGGCCCCACCTCGCAACTTACACGACTTAAAGCATCTGCTGATCAGTGTATATATAGTTTGCTGCCTGTTCTGAGCTTTTGACCTTTTATTTGACCTTTTAGAGCCTGAGAGAACCAGCCAAGTCCTGATGGTCATGATACACAGAGTCCATACTGAAGGTGATATAGCAGAAATACTTCCTCTCTCAAGTTATCCCTAGTCATCTCTGGTCAAAGTCCCAGCCTCTGCTATGGTACTTTGCAGAGGCATATTGAGTTATATTGTCAACATAAAAAAAATAGAGATTCACTCCCCATGATATGAAAGAAAATGTCATAACACATAAAAAGCCCAGATTTTTCTAAATAAAGCATGTTCCTATTCTGAATGGCATTTTGTGCCTTTCTTCGTGACCTAGCTGCTTGGGTACATTTTGTGAAGGTACTATATTTTACCGGAGCAGCCACCCACCTGTAGCTGGCTCAGAGTGCAAGGAAGGGGGCCACGACGGTCAGGTACCCTACAGTCTACTTTATTACAGTGGCTACAATATTGCCCAATATTGTCAACATGGTATAGTATTTTAGTGCATACTATAAACTGATACTCTTTTTAATCTATTTATTATATCCATTATATGGTTTAAAATAGTGTTTATAATTGAATTTCTTTTTATCATCTATTAACATGACAAGGAAAAAGTGATCAATTAAGATTTCTATCACTTCATCAACAAAAGATAAGCATTACCACACCGAACATCGATCATACATCTCTAACATAGCAATGTCAAATAAAGATACAACAATGCAATACCCTTAAACCTTTTATTTTTCAGGATTTAGGTAATGTATGGAAGAGATAACTTACCATTAGCAAAAGATCTCAAGGTAAAATGTAAGAGTGCTGACTCTTGGGTGATTTTGAAATGGTCTGCATTCACCTTCATGCTGGCTGCCCAGAAATTTCGGAATCTGATTACAACCAACTGATATGAACATAATCGTTCCTATCTGCTTGGCATACTTTGAGGTGAAAAAATCTGATTTATGGTCACAGGTACCATATAGCACCTTGTAAGCAATTTAGATGAAGCCTCCTCAGAGAATCAATCAAGAAGTCCATCATTTTGCGCTACTGTTGATTGACCACTCTTTCCCAAAGTTTGATACACAAGGAGTCTAGACAAAGTGCAATGGTAATAAATAAAGGCTATACGATGGCCAAGCTGTGTATACTGATTATGAGGGTTAAAAGAAAATGTTATGTTCTTGGAGGAATACCAGAGCTTTCTGCAGTCAATCAGTTGCATGTGATGCATTTTGTTATCTTTTACCATTGCAAAACCATATTTTAACTTGAATCTGAAGCAGAAGTCTTAAAGTGCCCATTGAGACACGCTCCTCTTCAAAATCATCAAGAATCTTTAGTGCACAAGCTATAATTGTACATATTTAGCATCCATGTGAATCCCAGATGGCCTTTAATACAAAAATATAAACGATCAATATGACGGAGTTAGTCATGAATAGAAGCAGACACTATGCAAAGACTATGGCAAAACCTTTGGATCTAGAGTGCCAAGTGTAAAAAAAAAATAAATAAAAAAAACGTTAGAAACATATTAAGCTCAGCGTGCAATTGAGACACAACTTGAAGTGCATATGATATGCTTGTCAGAATCTGGGTAGAAACACTAAAATATGTGCCTGGAAAGAAGGTACCTGGGAAAAGGACAATTACGTTAACATTTTTTTTATGAATGACTGTTCTTTAAGATCAGTGTCAGATTATCATAAAACTGGTAAAACATGACAAGTGATTTTTTTTATTATTTAATGTGATTACTTATGTGCAATACTCGGCGCAAAGTCTCCGTTTCAGTAATATTTCTTGGTGGGTTCTAAAACAATGATTTTTGAAAAACATGTTCATGCTTGCATCTATTAACAAAAAAAGGATTCTTGAATACATAAGCATATGTTTAATGTTACTACCATGTTGTTTGTATACTTTCATCATCATTAAAATATTACATATAGAAAATGTATCTGATTCCTTTATTCCAGAATTCTGAGAAGACTTCAAGAAGAAATCATTAAAAAGAAAGAGTGGTGAGTTTCCCCCAAAATGTTAAAATAAATTCTTACTGTAACACACTTTTTTGTTTATTAAATTGAATTACTATATTATTGTTGTTTAGCCCCATAGAAATACAGATGCCGATACAAATGGTATCTATTAAAAACAATTGATGGCAACACCAAGCACTTATCTTCCCATGGCTGAGTTCTCAATGAAGAACATTGTGTCCAAGGGTCCAGAGGCAAAGTTGTTGGAGAAATCTAAGTAAAAAACTACTGGGGTCTCAAGGTCTTATAAATCTACAACCATATTGCTTTTTGGTTGTAGCATTTTATATACTCCAATATAAACTGGATATAAAATGAAAACATTATGTTTTTGTCCTGAAACAAAACAGACTAAATCCAATGCCATTAAATACCGTCATTGATATACTATATATCATATATCATAATATCGTGTACTGAAAAGCTTTCTTTTTTGGCAGCTACTGATTATAAAATTATGCAGTTACATAAGTTATGGTGGGTAAAAGGTGATGGAAACCCTTCCACTTAAATTTAAGGGGTAGTAGAAGTATTATTAAACACTCATCTACACACACCAGACAAGCCAGAAGGCTTGCTTTTCCCTCAGAAATCTCATGGTGCTTTATCAACCACAAGGGATTCTGGGTAGGCACATGCAAACAAGGTTAACAATTATCACCTTTGCCTCTATATCCACTTAAAATTATGCAGCTAAGATTAAGCAATGTTTTTTTTTATTTTGACTAATATTATCCATTTATAAGCTTTCAAATAATTTATCCACCACAGATGTCAGGCTCACAGGTTTGTAATTAATTTATAGAAATTGTGCGACCCCTTCTACATATTCTATTAAATTGTAATGTGTATGGTAGTATATTTAGTTAAACTATATATAATGTAGTATGCATAGATATTCTTAATTATTCTGGTTTTAGCGTGAAATGTATTTCCAATTAGTATTGATAGATGAATTTCACAGCTAGCAAAAATTATAAAATAGTTTTCAAAAATGAATAAATAACACAATTATTCTTATCAGGAAGTTTTTATTAACATATACCAGTACATGTGTTTTTTGTGCTCTTTGTGGCTGCAGATGTTTGTAATTGATTTCCTGACTGGTATTGAGAGGTATATTGAGACTGATATAACTTGTCCTTTATATGTTTTGTATGTTTTATGAAAAAACAGATACTATCAAATTTAAAGCATATATATATCAAAACTTAAAAATGTTTTTTTGTCTTTGTAGGACACCTACACAAAGAAATCACCGGGAAACAGGTAAAATATATGCCTTGTTTTTTTTCCCGATATGTGACTGAAATGTTATTCTGTAATATATCACAATAAACATACGCTTTGATTGATTTGTGCCTCTTTAATTTTATATTCACTTCAGTAGTCTGGCATGTGAAAACTTTTTCTGGATACATTCCACAAAATATAGTAATTAGCAGACTTGTGCATTCAATTTTTTTTATGAATTATAGGTTTATAAGTTTTTCCTAATTCGTGCATTTATGCCCCTAATAAAACAAACAAAAATAGAAGGTTTAATGTTACATCCTAGGTGCATTGGTGCATGCATTCTTTAGTTATTGGAGTTACAAACTGAAAGGTCTTTCTGATATAACTCCTCCTCCTGTAAAGGAAGAAGCATACCCTCTGCACATGCTCAATAGCACTACCATGCTAATCAATGCAAGTAGCAGTATTACACTGTATGTATGCTAGGAGAACACTAGCACACATGGCATTGGCTGTTATTGCTCCCATTAATTTCAATTTCTTTCTAGTTTTAGTAGAGGCAGACAAGGGCAAGTTAAATAAGGCATAATTTTCATGGTTAACTTCAATAATGAGGGAATGCATGTATCGACTTACATGCACTACAATTCATTGAAGTCCAATATGCATGGAAAAAAACACAATGAATGCCAGAAAAATTGAATATAATGCATTGCACATTATCAAATGTATTCTTAAGCCATTACTGTTTTTTTTTTTTTTTACAGAACATACAATGGAACATTTTGATGATTCTGAGACAGATTCATTTGTAAGATTATTTTATATTTCTTGTATTATTATTATTATTATCTTTTATTTATATAGCACCAACAATTTACGCAGCGCTTAATACAATACATATACTCAAGGGTCTGACAAGACGAGAATTGACAGACCAAGACAAATCGATACATTAGATGGAGAGAGCCCGGCTCGCAAACTGACAATCTTGAGGGAATGGGGTGACAAACATAAGGCACAGAGAACGGTGAGAGGTAGTGTGGTGGTTGTCTCAATGACAAGGAAGTTCTAGCAGTTAAGGTGGAATGTTTCTCTGAAGAAGTGGGTTTTGGAATTTTTGTTGAATGTTGGGAGGAAGGGTGAAAGCTGAAGGTTCAGTAGAAGTAGATTCCAGAGATATGGGGCAATAATAATACATTAAATAATTTACATTAAAAAAGTCAGTAAAAGTAGTAAAATAAGACATGAAAGCATGTACGCTAAAGCAGGGGAAGTCCACAAGAACTTTGCCAGCTGTTATGGATCTCAATTCTAATTATACTGTATACCTGTCTACTGGGCCACAAACTAACATAAAAGGTCAGGATAATACCTGGATAAAGAGGCGCAGGCTCTGTGAACCCGGATGCCGGGGGTAGAGCTTGGAAGGTAGAGCGTCACTCAAACTGGCAGTGCTACTGTGCATGAGCACAATTCTGCACATGTGTAGGATGCACTCTCCGGTGTCCCAGAAAATGAAATCATGCCAGCTGGATTCAGGACCGCAATCCCATTGAGCTCTACCTCTGTCCCAAAAAGCTGGACATGTGCAGAGATCGGCAGGACAGCAGATAGAGTGGCAAAAAAAAGCATGACGAATGTTTGACATACCTCTATTTTACAACATCTACCCATCCTGTTATCCATCTTCTGTCTTTCAGAAGCCGATGCTAATTTTGTTTCTAACTGAAGCTAACAATTTAGAAATCTCAAACTTCAATTCATTAACATAAAAAAAAAGAAAAGACATATAGTCCATCAAGACAGTAATGTCATCTTAAAGGGAAAAAAAATCCTTCTTGACTCAAAGGCAGCAGACTCACACTGAATTAACACTACCTTTTTGACTTTTACTTGTGATAACCATGTACGCATTTCATATTTACAAATATTTTTGAATATATTGATTAAATTTGCCAAAACAACTTCAGATGGCAGTCTATTCCACATACTGCTCTTACAGTAATGAAACCTTTTCTATGTTTAAGACAAAAGCTCCTTTCTTCCAATCTTAGGGGATGCCTGGAAGGTACGATTTATAAAAAAGATCTCCAAAAAAATCTCTGTATTCATCTTGAACATATTTGTAAAGGTTTATCCTATCCCCATGAAGATGTCTTTGCCCCATAGAAAACAATCCTCATTTGGACAGCTTTTCTTCATAGCTGACGTTTTCAATTCATTTATTCATCTTTGTAGCCCTTCTCTGAACCCTTTCTATTTCCGTATGTCGTTTTCTGTACTGGTGCCCAAAAAGTTATTGATTTTAAGTTGCATCTGTCGAGAACTGCCAATTCTCCCATTTTCTCTACCCTTTGCAAAGAAATGATGGCCTACTCAGACTTTATTACCTTACCGAATTTTGTGTAATTTGCAAAAATTGAGACATTACATTCAATACCTTCTTCCGAGCCATTGATAAATAAATGAAAAAGAATTGACCCAAGGACAGAACCCTGAGGCACTCCACTTAAGACCTTTGTCCAGCGGGAAAACATGTCTTTTACAACCACCCCTGTAGATTTCAACCAGTTCCCTATCCAAGTACAGATATTTTTTCCAGTCCTTGGTTTATTCAGTAAACTACTGTTTGGCACAGTATCAAAAGCCTTTATAAAAAATCGGGGTATATTACATCCACAGCATTACTCTGGTCTATATTGAAATTTACCACTTCATAGAAAGCCATTAGGTTGACGTGACCTATTACCCATAAATATGATGGCAAATAATAGCAATTCAATCCATCTAGTAGCCTGTACTAGTTTGGCAGTGGAGGGCCGCCAGTAGTATAATTAAGAGTGCTAACATGTACATGTCACATGGGATATATACTCAAACTGAAGACATAGATAACTTGTTACAAAATATATTGAGAGCCCTGCTTGAGAGCTGACAGGAGACTGGGTACAGATAGAAATACAAGATCTGAAAAAAGGTGGGTGGGTGTGTGTATGGTCAATGGAGTGATTCAAAAGATTATCAGATACACAAATATATAAAATACCATTCTTGATCAAAATGTAATAAATCCAGAAAAAAAGGAGGGATGAGAAAAAAAAGTGATCAAAGAGAAAAGTGATAAATGAGAAAACCCCTGTTTTACCATAGAATACAAAGAGTCATGACCTGTATAAGGAGTAATTAAAGTCACTGCTGAGTATCAGATTTTAGGATGCTCTAAATTCTCACCTATCAATTGAGCACATAGACCTGTGAAGATTGGGCAACTGTGGCAACTGAAGATTCCTACATTTGTTTTAATTGGGGGATAACAAAAGATGTTTTCTACAGCCACGACTATTATCCAATTCTTATGGGAAGAGTTGGTTAATCATTACAGCTAAATATGTCAAGGGCCATTATATTCCACAGTGCTGTACAATGAGTAAACAGGACATAACAAGTAGTGCATGACATAACAAATTGACTTACAGAAACAGGAGCTAGCGAGGGCCCTGCTCAAACAAGCTTACAATCTAGAAGAAGTTAAGGTACATTATATATATACCTTATATATAATGTATCAGAAAAAATTGAAGTAGAAGAGGTGTGAGAGGATAGAAAGCTGTCTCTATATTAAGACTATGAAATCAGATATCTAACTTAGACTAGATTTAGGATTTTATAGTCAGTAGACAGATTGGAAAACATGTATTATAACTGCTAAAAATAAATGTCAGCATTAGCAGAGCTAACAGGAGTATCCATTTTAACCTCATATAACACAACTTTTAATGTTTCACAAAGAAATACTTTGCATTATACAAAAGCTACCCCTGGTTAAAAGCTTGTATTTTATTGTCAAATTGTTAAATGTTTAGTATTTTCTTTTATATTCTGAGGAAATGACACTCTGCTACAATGTAGTGAGTGTACAGCCTTTATAACAGTGTAAATTTGCTGTCCCCTCAAAACAACTCAACACATCTATGGGGCATCCTCAAACGGAAGCTGGGGGCGAGCAAGGTCTCTAACATTCACCAGCTCCGTGATGTCGTCGTGGAGGAATGGAAGAGGACTCCAGTGGCAGCCTGTGAAGCTCCGGTGAACTCCATGCCCAAGAGGGTTAAGGCAGTGCTGAAAAATAATGGTGGCCACACAAAATAGACACTTTGGGCCCAATTTGGACATTTCCACTTAGGGGTGTACTCATCTTTGTTGCCAAGATTTAGACATTAATGGCTGTGTGTTGAGTTATTTTGAGAGGACAGCAAATTTACACTGTTATTCAGCCTGCACAGGGTGTACTCACTTTTGTGAGATACTGTATATATATATACTAATGTATACAATATTTTATTTATGTTTCTCTTATTGCATTTAAGGATGATGATGATTACGAAAATCCAGATGACTATGAAAATCCAAATGAATCTGATGAGGCCGACTATGTATCCCCAACAGATTCTGCAGAAGAAAACTGCACTAGTGATTATGAGCCACCACCATCAAATAGGGAAGATCGAATAATCAATCAATCAAAACTTAATATGGGCAACTCAGAGTACATAGGTAAATATTAATATATATATTTTAAAAGAGGAAAATTCAATTTATTCTTAGCGATAAATGAGAAACAGGAAGTTAAAATACAATTCAAAGTACGATTGAATCTACAGTAAAGCAAGGCATCCTTAAAAACACCCTCTCAAAAATAAAAATATTCAAACATTAACTACAATGGAGCTAACTGAAGTATGGGGATTGTTTTTATTATGGAAATGCTTTGCCCATGACGTAGAAATAAGCATTGACTGTATTAACCTGCAAACCAATAAAAGTTTGCACACAAGACTGGCAAGGGATAGGTGGAACTGATTACTAGAATTGTGCATTCGAATCCGTACATATAGCAAATTTACCGAATTTTGGTAAATTCTGGGATTAGTACGAAGTCAGGGAAACTAGGCAAACCCCCCACACACACACGTATTGGATGAAAATAAAGCAAAAAGCTCATAATTTCCATCTGAAATACGTGGGCCCCATACACTCTTATTCACTCTCACACACTCTAAATGCTTCCCTACCTTCTTTGCCGACCACTTACCTTTCTGCCAACCACTTCTGCATTTTCTTCTTCTTTCTTTTATCTTCTCTTCTCGTGAACATAACTTGATGGGAACTTCCGCCAAAATGGCGGCTTTTCCAGTGACGTCATCTCCCTGATGGAGAGGACATCACTGGAAGCAACGTTATTTTGGCAGAAGTCCCCACTGGGTTATGTCTGTGGAGAAGATAAATGATAGAAGATAAAAATATGCAGAAGCGGAAGTGGTCGGCAGAGTGGAAGTGGTTGGCAGAGAGCGTGAGAGAAAGAGTATTTAGAGAGCGTGAGAGAAAGAGTGAACAAGAGTGTGAGTAAGTGAGAGTGAGTGAATGTGGGCAAATTCATTCCCAAATTAAAAATGCCCCTGAATTTTCTGCCAAATTGTATGGGCAGGAAATTGTAATCTGAATGTATCAAGGTTTATTCAAGGTACAAGCAGCTGCATCTGTAGAAAAGGAGGTAGGAGCATCAAGGAGCTTTAAAAAATATAGAGAGTCAAATATACAGTATATAGGAATTGATTTCAAGGACACTGTCTCCTTCATGATCAAGTGATTCCATAGGATATGGGTTTGGGCCTTTTATGTTGTGGTTAGTCCACCCAGGACATCAAATCTATATCAGTACCAGCATCACAGAAAAATAAAACAAGCAAATTCTGTAGCTGTACCTCTGGGATTTTCTCTGTCTCTTATGTTTGGAGGATATTTGTGATACGTAGGGCAGTGGAGGACATTGTGGTATTCAGACATATAGAGAGTAGACATTGGAGTACTACTAGGGACAAATGTGTCCACCAAGACAAAAACATCAACAATGATGTCATATAAACTTTGCAAAAACACGTTGAGACCAGTTCTGTACATATATCTCTTGGCACAAATGTCCTGTCACTAACGGTGGTTCAGGCTGTGGATCCACGCTGCAGTACCAGGAAAGGCGCCCCCAAACGGTGATGACGAGCAGAGCAGGAACAACCAGATAGTACTAGGAGCTGGCAATCGGATAGTCGGGGTCACGAGCAGAGGTCAGGTCAGGCAGCAAACAACGGATAGCCGGGGTCACGAGCAGAGATCAGGACAGGCAGCAAACTATGGATAGTCGGGGTCACGAGCAGAGGTCAGGTCAGGCAGCAAACAACGGATGGTCAGGTTCAAGCAAAGGTCAGGCAACGAAAAGGCAAATAAGGTTCAGGAACGCTAGTGAAGGCAATAAAGGCACTATCACAGGCAAGGGGTACATGCAGACTGAGGGTTTAAATAGTCCTCTTGCTCAGGATCCTCCTATCCCCTAAATTAGGGGGAGGAGGAAAAAAGATAAATACCCCTTTAAGACGCGGCATGAATATTCATGAGATAGCCGTTCGCGCATGCGCGAACGGCTCTCATGCTGCAGAGACGCGCGCCCCGTCTAACTACAGATCACCACACGGGGGCGCGCGTCTAACGGCTAGACGGACCACATCGCGTCTTCCCGCGAGCAGGGGGCTGAACGCGCGGGCTGCGTCTCGGCTCCCCTGCTCGTGGCAACGCCGGAACCGCCGGGACCGCCGGGACCGCAGGTAAGGTAACATGTCCAGACAATATAATTTTGTGTGACTTTTTGTTTAGTTTGTTAGCAATATGGTTTGTCTTAACTTTTTTTTTTTAAATTAAAGTTTATTGAGGAGTTTTTGCAAAATATACAAAAAGGAAGAGTGTAATGAACAGAAGCCAGAACCCTCTTTGTGTTTAAGAAGAGAAGGTATAGTGTGGTACAATTATAGTCATGCCCCATCAAATAAATGAAATGACAGACAATTTTAGCCCTTTAGAAAATATTTTGGTATATATATTGGGAATAAAGCAGCCTCAGGAGGAGGTTCATCTTGAGGGTATTGGTGCACCCATACCACAAAAGATTAGGGGCCTCCCAAGAATGCAGATCCCGATGGAGGATGAAATCTAAAAGAGATAAATTCACTTAAAACAGACTTTCAATGTCCCTAGTGAGCCACACCCATAAATTTTAAGTTTTGGGTGCCAGTAAAATGGCAAGGATTAGTCCAACGCATCTGCTGTTGTATAGGGAAAAGTTATCTCTAACTTTGTTTTTGATGAGATCAGGGGGTTGGTATTATATCAGAAATGAGTCAAATTGAGAGTAGATCCTATATGGGACAGAAAAGCAAAAATCCAGCTTCTCCAGATATGATGTCTTCAAACAGTCTACATTAGAGTAGGAAAGAACACAATTAGTGTTTACTTGCTCTCTCTGCAAAATATCCAACCTGTTTGTGTTTCAGAGTTGAACATAACTGGAACACAATTTGGAACTGGAATTGTTTGAGCTGCATATAGCATATAGAGCTGCATATAGCTTACATGTATGTACATTATTAAAAAAAGAAAAGATGGGTGTGATTTTGTGTATTACAATTCTGTTTTTAGGATATTGTCATATTTTTCCCTCATTCAATGGTCATTCCCAAAACTGGCATCTTGACCACATTAAAAGGCCTGCAGTGCCTTCAAGACACAGAACTGCGGGATTTGGCCTTTTAATGCAGTCTATGGAGTCTACCAGGGCTCACTGAGGGATCATGTGCCGGTGCCTTGGTGGGATCAAAATATGAAGATTGCTTGTAAACTAAAACTACCACCAGTGCCATCACAATCACCACCGGTGTCACCACTACTACAAGCACTGCCAGCCCAGAGCGAAGGTCTAATTTGGGGGGAAATTCAATCCCATATCATGTGCCTATCTGCCAGTGCCTGCCCACTGCCCTACAGCTGTAGCTTATGTTCCTTACTCTGATGGATCAATGCATATGAATTGTCATAATCAATATTGTCATGCATATTATTCTTCTTATACTGGACCAATTGTTTAAATATATCTAAATTAACCAAATACATAGAACATTTCCAATTTCAGGATAAATACCGGTAATTAATATTTAATAAATGAGTATGTGTTAATTAAGTGATGCAAAACTCCAGGCCACTAAGGCCACAAGCAGATCAGAAAAAGCCCAACCCGATTTCCCTCAAATCTCTAATGAGGAATACCTATAGCAAATGCGTGTGCTGTACAAGTGTACTGATGATAACATTAAAAAAAAATCTAAACCAAGAATTGCTCTAATAGACTATATTTAAAAAAATATTGAAAAAAAATCTGATAAGCTCTTGAGAAATGTACAGATTGTTTGTCAAAAAAGAATAGAAGCGAATTAGTACTCTATCCTATTATTTCAACACATCATTATTTTATTTTGATTATATCCCATTTTACATTCATATCTTTTTTAGATAGAGTACCAGCTAGTATTCAAACTCCACCCGAAACTCCTGTAAAAACCGACCCTGGACGTTCAACATTTAACACATTTCATGGTAGCAGAGTAAGTAATCTTTTCAAATATTCAATGTGCTTGGTAATACTGGATTATTTGTATAAAATGTATTTACAAACACTCATACAGTCCATCAAATGCAAGTTTATATATAAAGTAGGTATATTTCAAGTTCAACATTTTCTTAAAATAACCTATAGGAGGCACAGACATTCAGGTCCATGGACCCCATTCAAAGCAATGGGATTCTGATAGAATGTAGAGCAGTCCTCCTCTTATTAGAAAATGCTCCATACCCCTACATCTTTATGAAGGAGCTGAGATATCATTGTGTATGGTATAGTGTTTCTGGCTGTGTCTATGTATTTTTGCTGTAAAACACATTCAGTATATTTTTTCTGTACTTGAAATTGTCCTCATTCGTTTTTGTTTTGAAATTGTCCTCATTCGTTTTTGTTTCTATTTAAAGGAGAATTATATGAGCAAACTAGGGGTATAGCTATTTGTATCTGGGATGGTGGAAGACTACTATTCTCCCCTAAATCCTTACTAAATTCACCAGATATAATGGTAAGGGATTTTACATATTCAAAAGATTAGCAAAATGAAGCGGATCTACTAGAAATCTGTTCTAAAGACAAAGGTTTTAAGTCTTAATACAACAGAGGACCCAGCTGGGATACCCTTCTCTAAGATAGCAAAGTGGAAATAACACAGAAAATCATGGAAAATGATAAAACCAATTTTACAACATTATTTATGGATCCACGTTAAGTAAGTTAACCTTCTCAAAGTGCACTGCTCAGGGCAGTCTTAGATGCAGCTTTAGTAAGATTTAGTGTTATATTTCTTCATACATCACAGACACCTCTGATTGTTTTTCACCACACTGCCTTCTTTTACTTGTTTAACTTGGAATGGATCATCAATCCTTTGCGTTTATTGCAACTACTGCAACAATAGTTTGAAGCAGCTTTAAAACGTCCCTGCTGTAAGAGTTTCTCCAAAAATGTTACCTTTGCTACTTCTGGTTCTACTGAATTGACTGCAGTAATTACCTCTCCAGTCTCAGGGAGCTGCAGTTGTGGTTCCCTCTGCCTCCCTCTAAGGACCAGTCTTCAGATTGCATCTGTGATTCTCACTGCTCCTCTCTACAAACTAGTCTTCAGATTGCAAGCAAGCATCAGTAAGGGAATATGAGGGCTGTTTTCATGATGTAGGTGGCAGTTTTTGGTGACACAGACAGCAGTCATGTAGAATAGGCATGGTGATTATTATATATGCATTATATATAGACCAGATAGTGGGGTGACTTGTGATCAAGTAAATATAGTATTGGTTTACATAATATATCAATTATAATACAGTATTAGAAAATTCACTTGGTGTGACACTTTTACAACAGCTTTAGCAGCCTTAGTTAATGCACTGAAAGCATGTAAGGTATGCCTTTCTGCAAAAAATACAAATGCATATTACAACAGACAGTAAACGTTATAAAAACAAGAACAAAACTACTATGGAAGTAAATGTTCATTAAGAGTATTTTTTAATCATGTTTATTATAATGAAATAATACTATATACGCATTAAAATATAAAAACTAGAATTACCAAACCAGCCTTCAATTGTACCTTGATGAAGACCCTGCTGCGCCAAAATGTTGGCATTAGCACGTTTGACAAAAAACTCTTTATATTATATTTTCCATTGCTTATTTATATCAACAATACACTTTCTTAGTTGCACATGACTTGTTAGCAAAGCTCCCAGCACAATGTACGTAAACTCATGGATATGGCAATTGGCCAATGGAACACATTGAGGTAATAGTAACAAATAAAAGTAAAAATAATAAATAAGTAATAAAAATAAATATAAACAGTGCAAATGCCAGGTTCCTTATATTATGAATAGCTTTCCATAAGTTAAGAAGAGTGTCTCCTGCCAAAGGATTCTACATAATGTGGCTTATTGGCTAAAAGTGGGAATTGACAGGAGAATCCGCAGGACATTGTGGCTTCTACTCACTGTATGAAGAAGGCCCATCTGAATGAGCTTCGCCTGCAAAAATAGGTTGTTTGGGCCTGGATAATGAATAATCAATGGGTGAGGAGGCTTCCAGGAGATCTCATTGATTTAGTTGTGTTGTAGTGTTCTAGGGATGGAGTCTCCTGCCAAGGCCTGCTTTAGTGAATAAACACCAATGGGCATGCCAAGGGAGATGGGCCAACAGAGTTGAACAAATAAATGATTTCTCTAACTTTTATACACTACGTGCAATGTATAGTTATTATTTTTTCATGAACTTGATATGAAGCAAAAAGTTGGATTTCTATTTCTCCATGCCTCTTTTTTTTTAAAGTTAATTAGGGGTGTTTATGATGAATATACCTAGTACCACTAGTGTGTGGGACCAGGAGATCACTTAAATAATATGAACTGGAAGCAGAAACTTTATTATATTTTGTGAAATATTTATATATTTTTTTAATGTAAAATTTACTTTGTAGCTCTAATAATTTAATGTTCATAGTTATGTAACACAGGAGCACATTCTTTTTTGGTTGTCTGCATGATATAGGCAGGAATTGGCATTACTAACTGTTTTTATTCCCTGGTTTTACATTACATATATTTCCAGAATATAAGAAAAAGTAGAAGTACTGCTTAATGTATCTGTATGTAAGGTGTATTCTGAGAATATAACATGGGTATTGGAACAAAATGTATATGATTGCTGAACTCTTTCTGTTGGTGTCACTTGAACCAAACCAAATGCTTCCTGTATTGTGTTCCAATATTATTTTGTCTTAAAGTAAATTTTTTTGTTTTATATTTATCTCATTTATAGTGTCCTCTGAATTCTACAATTTAAATGTTACATTTTTTACAACATATTCAGTTTTCAGGATATACACGTTCATCAATCCCAGACGATAACTATAGCAACAAACTGTCCAAACGTAAGTATAATTATAGTTGATTAAAAACATCTGGTTCTTTAGTATTGTAGCGAATTTAGGCATCACAATATTCACTTCTTTTTTTTTTAGCCTTTGCTCCTAGTGTAGACAGACGTACCAAGCCACCGATTCCATTCCCTGGATCATCAAATCCTGGAAACAGTGGTGCTGTTGCTGGTATGTATTTTATGTAACCAACAGGTTTCTATTTTAAAGTGCCCTTCACATTAACATCAAGGAACTTGACATTTAATGCAGTAAGTAAGATGATTTTTATTTCTATACAAACTATTATGATGGATTTTACTAATAGTTATATTTCTATACTGGAGTATTTGATCTGTTCATAAAGACACCGGACATTTATGTATGTTCAACAGCGAAAATCTGTTTGAGCCAGAGTTCCCATTCAAACGTGGAAAAGCCACATCTTTACTCTTAAACTGTCTAATCCAAGGAGCAATTGAGTAAATTCTAATTTTACTTTTTTTTCGATAGGTTGAGAAGCTGCTAATCTTTCTGTTAGCAGTATTCAGCCATTATTTCAAGCATACTTACCAGTGTGATTTTACCTTTTTTCTAGTTAGGAAGCAGCAAGAAATTTAACTTTTCTTATACCTTCAGAGAAGCTGCTAATTGGTCTTGGACTAAGCAGCAGGTTTCTTTATTATTTATTATAAAATTTAGAGGAGGTCACTTTTATTTTCCTTCTACTCTTGTCATTGATTACTGTGGGCTCATTAGCTTGACTTATCCCAAAGTTTCTCCCAGATGCTTCTGTTTTCTCTAATGGGCTGTTCTTTTTCTCTGTCTGTCCTTACATTACATCTATGCCTCTATCCCTCTAGTTCTAGTTTATGACTTCTTATTCTAACATATCTCTTCCTTTAAGGCAAACATCTCTCCTATACTTTGTTAAATCCCTTTATGCAGGGGCGTAACTAGAAACCTCAGGGCCCCGGTGCGAGAATCTGTTAAGGGCCCCCCCCCACCCCCAACCCATCTATCCCTTTCTCACTATCTACCCTCTCCCTCCCTACCCCCCCTTCTCACGATCTCCCCTCTCCCTCCCTAACCCCCTTCTCACGATCTACCCTCTCCCTCCCTACCTCCTTCTCACAATCTCCCCTCTCCCTCCCTAACCCCCGTTCTCATGATCTATCCTCTCCCTCCCTACCCCCTTCTCACAGTCTCCCCTCTCCCTCCCCCTTCTCACAGTCTCCCCTCTCCCTCCCTACCCCCTTCTCACAATCTACCCTCTCCCTCCCTACCCCCTTCTCACGATCTACCCTCTCCCTCCCTACCCCCTTCTCACGATCTACCCTCTCCCTCCCTACCCCCCCTTTCTCACGATCTACCCTCTCCCTCCCTACCCCCCCTTCCCCCCTTCTCACGATCTACCCACTCCCTCCCTACCCCCTTCTCACGATCTGCCCACTCCCTCCCTACCCCCCCTTCTCACGATCTACCCACTCCCTCTCTACCCCCCCTTTGTAGGTCACTTACCGTCACTTACTGTGTTGGGAGCGTGAGGCATTTGTCTTGGGTGCCGGCGCTTCACTGCTGAGCGCCGGTATATGACGTCATATGCCGGTGCTCAGTGTGAAGCTCCGGCACCCGAGACAAACGCCTCACGCTCCCAACACTGCACTCTGGGCAGCGCTGAGGCAAGCGACAGCGGCAGCGGCGGGGAGCAGAGGCATCCTGGATTTCTGTCAGCCAGGGGGGCCCAAGAGTTGCCAAGCGGTCGTTTTCAGCAACCGCTCGGCACCCCTTGAGCCCCCCTGACCCCGGTAGTTCCGCCACTGGCTTTATGTATTTATGTATTGTACATATTTTTATGTATATATTTTGTTTTTGTCATGTCCTCTCTCTAGTGCCGTATGGGCACACTGAGAAGTTACCCAGGGGCCCCACTTTATAGAGGCCCTTCAGCATTGGCACTACCTATAGGCAAGGCAGGTGCCAGCCTAGAGCACAAAACTACTGGGGGTGCACTGTCTTGAAAGAGTCTTTAGAAGAAGGCACAATGAAAAATATGTAGTCACATAATCTTTTGGGCCCTCAGAGGCCTCTATGACTTTGTATTACTTTTCTATGTTGATCAAATCAAATATGTGTGTTTTAGTTAATGCATATTATTAAGATTGTGATTGTTATTGTTTCAAATTTCTTCAGGGAAAGGAATATCCAGCAAAGTAAAGGTACATTTTTTAAATCAATTTCATAATTATTTTATAAGTTATTATATGAATTAGAAAAGGTTATTTCCTTCTATTATGGTCTCCTTTTAGACAATATATCATAACAAGAAATTTTCTAAAACATCTGCAAAATATGCAAGAACTAAAAGTGGTACTTCAGAATTTAAAAATACTGTTGTAAACTGGGATTCAAGACAAAATGTACAGTATGTTCTTTTACATGCTTGCATTTATGGAGCCATGTGTTCATGCTAAGTGAGTCAATTGGTTTAGTAGTGATCTATGAGAAATACAAATTGGGTAAATGGCTAGTTAAAATTGAGGGAGAAAGAGAATAACTTGTGTATTACATGCCTTTTTTGTTTCACTTTATCAGGTTTTCATGGAAACTTCAAGGTAAGAGAATTAGTTCATTTAAGGGCTAAATCAATTATTTATCGTTATCACTGCACATCGAAAAACAATATTGTATGCATTTTCAAGAGAAGTCCTATGGGAAAAAGTTTTCTTTGAACATTAAATATAGTACTGCAGGAAAAGGCTGGCACCATTGGAAAATAATGAGCTCTAATGAGCCCCTCTGCAGGATCAAAGTGAAAAGAGTTCCCCTTTCTCTTGAAAAAAAACATTAAAACATTTAAATATTTTAAAAATAGTAAAAAAAACTTAAGCAAAATAAAATTAAAAAATTATAAATATGACATCATAAAGAGACCCCTTAGATCTTTAGTGAAAAAAGTGTGAAAAGTATTATATATATATAAAAAGGAAATAAAAACAAAAAACATTTTTTTTCAATCATAGTTTTTATTAAATATGAAAAAATAGTTTACATATGAATTAATATTTACCAGTAACTTTTTTTTCTTATAGGGTAGTGTTATATTCAGGCTTTTTCTTTTTTTCCTAAATTGATATTGAAATTTTGGGGGGTCGTCTTATAATCAGAGTCATTATATATATATATATATATATATATATATATATAATAAAATAATTTGATTTAAAAAATATTAAAAAATAATAAAAGTGAAAGGTAAAATTGCAATGCTTCTACTCGTAAGTGTTTTTAAGAGGCTGACTAAAAGTACAGTAGTTATATATGTGACCTTTTTAGAATTTGTTGCTACTAATGTAGAATTAATGTATTCTATGATTCAGACAACAGAGAACAGAGGAATCACCAGACCAGCTGCGAAAAAACACAATACCAGCTGAAAGAAGCAATCATACTGTTGGAACAAAACCTCCTTTTCCAAGGTAATAAAGTATAATATGGAAGAGTGAAAATTGCTAATATACAAAATATATAATATCATTAACACATGTTAAGACATACTGACACATGAGAGCTTACAATTGATGTTGCAGTACAATAACACAGAAGGTGATGAACTGTATTGTAAGGAGGATTTGATTGTAACAAGGATCATGTGTAGAAGTCAGTGATTCTCAAAGGGCCCGCAATTTTAACTAGTGCCAGCTGCCTGTATCAATGGCACACCTTCCCGCGGAGCATGGTTAACACGCTATTAGCCAGTGGTGGAGCCAAGCAGTTGTGCAGAATGTTTTACAAATTAATGGAAAACGATGAGACAATATAGAAAGAGGATGGATCTCGCCAAACTGATATTTAGAAAAGCATTTACATTACAAATATTTCTATAGCTCCTTACTGATTTGTAAAGCATCACAATTACCATTGTCCATTGCGTAGGAAAAATAAGGTTATTAACCAGCGTTTTGCATATTTTAGGAATAACTTGACAGCCAATGACGTATTGCCTTCTGTAAGTAACTAATACTATAGTTACATTCTTATACATAATTTATTCAGTTACATTGTCTTATTTAAAGCATCGATGTTGAAGAGAGTAAAGCTTTTTGTTTTGATGGCACACACTCCTGCCAAGTAGACTTAGAGATCATCACACACACATATAGGCCCTAGCTTTGTGCATAAAGGACAATTAGAGAAGTCATGTGAAGAAAACACTGACATCATTGTCTTGATGATGGATCATTGATCGTTGACCACCTTGATTAGAGCAGTTCCATGGAGTGACTGGAATGGACACCAGACTGTAGAGGGTCCAACACAAAGTGAGAAGATATAAACTATGTCTATTGGGATCAACAATACACTGTTTAGAAGCAACAAGCAGTTTAGATGCAAAAAGTAAAAAAAATATTGTATAGCAATTTAAGAGAAAGTTTCCATCTACTAGTTACTTTAATGTTTGTATACTTGTTACCATTTTTTACCCTTCAGACATTCATAGTGTTTTGTTTGTTTCTAGGTGAATAATGATGGTATGTGAAAGCAACACTGTATGTATGTCTTAGTTGTGATATATGTTGTATTAGAATAAAGAGGAGATAAGTTGGGTCTTGACTAGGAAAGGGTGCATTGTATGTAAAAAAAAATTAGAGTCTTAGGTGAAGATCATAAAGGAAATGGATAGGATGTAAACAAAAAGTTGTTACAGATGTGAGTATACATATAAAAGGGCAAGCAACAAAAGTAGTGCAGTAGTGAAGGGGACAATGATTGAGGGAGGGGTGGCGTAAAATTCCCATAAATCCCAAAGAAAAATACGCATGAACTGTTAATACTGGTATTTAATTATGTGCTCAAAATACTGAACTCGACAGCAATAATCAAATAGAAAAATCTAGTACGAATCAAGTCCACACCTCCATGTGATTGTATTGGCTATATTATCTCCAGATAATGGTAATTAGCCTTGTAGTAAGAAACAAAAAAAAAAAGAGAAAAAAAAAAAATATTAATATTTATATTAATAAAATTTCCTGCACATTCTCAACTGTGGCTTCCATGTTATAAAATCTAAAGTGCCCCCATGGGCGGATCCGGGGGATGTAACAGGGTACATTTTGTGTGGTCCAGAAACAGTTGAACACTGGTATTACTCTGGTAATATTTTGCTTATGTTTTCTTTATTATTAATGTTTATTATTAATGTTAAATGTATAAATTGTATATATTATAAATATATAATATGTGTTATTAATATAATGGTAATTAGCATTAATTAATGGTAATTAAATGTATGCACTGGTGCATTTTAGATTATTGATTGGGATTTTTTTATGTGACAAATGCAATTGATAAAACATCAAAGAGGCATCATAGATTTGTAAAAAAAATACTAAACAGCTTTAGCAAATTTTTACAGTGAATTTTACTTATTTATGTGTGACTGCCTAAGTGTGTGTGAGAGAGAGACTGTCTGAGTCTGTGTGAGTGTGTGTGACTGCCTGAGTCTGTGTGTGAGAGAGAGACTGCCTGAGTCTGTGTGTGAGGGAGAGAGACTGCCTGAGTCTGTGTGTGAGGGAGAGAGACTGCCTGAGTCTGTGTGTGAGGGAGAGAAACTGCCTGAGTCTGTGTGTGAGAGAGAGACTGCCTGAGTCTGTGTGTGAGGGAGAGAGACTGCCTGAGTCTGTGTGTGAGAGAGAGACTGCCTGAGTCTGTGTGTGAGGGAGAGAGACTGCCTGAGTCTCTGTGTGTGTGAGAGTGCCTGAGTTTGTGTGTGTGTGAGGATATTTTAATGCATCTAAGGGCATAAATTATGTATAATAACGTGTGTTCTAAAAAAGAAGCTTTTTTCTGGATGTTTTGTGATTACGTCTTTTTAGTTCAGTATTAAGAACACATAATTAAGCATCGGGATTAATTGTATATAATACAAATAAAACTGTAAGTAACAACTCCGAATATCTTGCAATTTAAAAATATTGTTTTATTTTTTGTATTTTTGAGAATTGTGTTTTGTGTGTAACAGATCTCCAAAGACTCCAAAGTTCATCTCGTTTTTCTTCAAACACCTTCCCTCTAATATCACAAAGAAATAAATCCTCTGGATCTGTCACTTTGCCTTTTAAAGACAGGTATGCTATATTGAGCAATATTTCACATTTGTATGTCTGAGATTTGGATGATGTGTCAGAAGGGACTTATCTCAACAGTCAACGATGATATTTTAAACTACAGTTCTGGCAGACGGTAACACACCAAGCATGTCTAATAAACATAGCTATTAAAGTGCAAATTGTTACTGGAGAGAGCCAGTGCTAGCACAGACCTCCATAACACTGTCCATATGTTGGGGTTATAAAGGCACAGCTCATGAGCTTACATTCTAAAAGAAGTATATAGGTAATTGAGACAAATGGAAGGTCAAAAGGGGCAGAGGAGAAATCAAAACTAGTTGAACAAGGTAGGCTAGGTGAAGCAATAGTTAAATCATCAGAGTATATGTGAAAACAGGATAACATCAACTTATTAAACACATTTTTTGTAATTAAAAATATATGTCATTAGTACATGTTCATTCAGGGAGGAACTGCAATTTTTGACAAATTATATATCTTACAAACTAATTAAAATGTCATAATTGTTAAAAAAGGGTCTAATTACTAATTAGTGAAAGATTGTCTCAATTATTGCTAAAGGAATAAAAACTAACTGTATAATGTTTTTAACACATTACCTACCAGAAAACAATTTTTAACTTTGTTAAGAATTTTCGTAACAGCTCCTCTCCAGCACGTTTAGTGCAGACACTAGGAAATGGAAAGCAGTCTTCTTATAAAACAGGTAAATAGATTTTTTTCATTCTAATACAGTATATAATTTTTAATTGACTATATGGGTTTACAAAGGTCGATTGCTCACATCAACCCTATTTCCCACTCTTTACCGAGAGGATGGTGGGTGACTGGAACAGCCGCGGGAGAAGTTAATGGATCAACAGAATTTAACCCCTTAATGGCAAAGCCCGTACATGTACGGGCTGAAAATGCATTGTTTTCAATGGGTTTAGGGACCGCCCATTGTCCTTAAGGGGTTAAACATGCATTTGATAGGCATGAAGTTTTATGTTTTTACAGCAGGAAATGCACATACTAGGTGGCTCAAATGGTTCTTTTCTGTTGTCAAATTCTGTTCTGTTAACCAGAGAAGATACTTCCAGATTGGTCATGTGATATCAAGCAGATCAGATAGGTGTGTTTGTCATCTAACTATGCCACATCATTAATGATGTAGAGCAAGCATGGGGAGTACAGGTGAAAGGATAAATGGGATAGCCTTATGCGGGTCTCTAAGTGCAGCAAAGAAGTCCATAGATCCCAGGCAGATGCAGGGCATGAATGCATAGGCAATTGTGTCTGATGCTGAAACACACAAGAATGAAAATGGTAATCAGGATCCAGCAATGGTGTCTGGGGATTTTTTAATTATTTTTTTTGTTTTATAAAGGCAGCGCTTCTGCTAAAGAGGTGCTTTTTGTGTTTTTTTTTAGTCTGGTAACTTAAAACTTGAAGTACACTGTCAGATTGGTTGATAACAATTATCTTTGGAGTAAATAAGAATTTTTGTTACTTTTACAGGTGACATTGGCATGGGAACTTGATAAATTTAATGCAAAATATATGTGCACATGCACGCATACGTACTTTTCTTATTTCTTGTTATTTTTTTCTCATAAATACTGTCTGCTATTTTCAAGATATTCATATTTTTCAGAAATGTCTTATGATGGCAGACCACCAGTCCCAATTCCTAGCAAATGTAAACCACAACAAAATCAAACCGAAAATGAGGTATGTGTATTCTTATTGAATCAATGTCTATGTGAATCTAGATATGTAATTCTGTGAATAACATACAGGTAAGATGAGCTGACTGATGGCAAATAATGAGCCAAACCAGGTCTTTGTTTGTTGACCCATGTGTAAGCCAAGCTGGACTTGCCTGTAGTATAAGCATAATCCTTGCATGTACAGAGTTAAAGCTAGCAAGACTTCTGCTCACATTTCTGCACTCTTGTGAAGTCAGACCAGTTCAAGTGTTTGGCTCACTCAGTTATATTAATAGGAAAGTGAATATGTGCGCTAAAAATTATCAAATAATGTCTAACAGTAAAAACACTGTGTAAGATAAAAAAAGATACTCCAAACCTATCTCAACCTGTGTCCCCAATTTAAATACAATGGGTAACCTGGATCCCTGCTCCCAAGTCATTCAAGCCATCTGTGTATAGAGCACACAGTTCTACGACTTGGGATAGAATGTCCTTAATGCTTTATCCACAACACGTTTCACCGTTTGCAGGCTTAATCATATTAATGTTGTTATTGAAAAACTCTCAAACTGAACAAACGTGGTCATCCGGATGTTACTTCCCTTCAAATCTGCGCTGGTTCATGAAAATACCCAGTGTATAAATAAGTATGTAATAGAAAATAGAAAAATACACAGTGTAATATTGCTGTTTAAAAATAAGTGTAATAAAACGTGATTGGTTCAACTCACAAAGAAGGCTCCAATTCAATAACGTGGAGCTTGGCAAGATCCCAGAAAATAAAGCATCAGAATCTTCTTGATAACAGCAAAAATACTTTAATTCAGTAGTATAATCCAATAATAAAAAGGCATAAGCAGCAACAAATGAGATAAGTCAGTGGGAGCTGATGATAACTAACCAACTGAAGCTTGGGGGCACACCAAAATCTCCGGTAACTAGACCACACACTCCACCGACAGAAACAGACTATGGTGGCGCTCATGAACCCTACCTCAAGGTAAGCAAAGAGCAGAGATCTTCTTAAGTGATGCAAGCAGTCCCAACACACACACTCTAAAACCAAATGTTCACATAAATGTTCTAACACTATCCACTAACAACCACATGATAATAACACTCTATGTCCATACACACACTAACATCATAGATTTACACAAAGTCTACCACCTTACGCTAACAACAAATGCTAATGCCATACAATTTCTGTGTGAGCTGTTGCACTATTACAGTGGAGTACGTGTGTTGGATATGCTCACCTTGGTATGCCCCTGGGGAAAGAGGCTAAAAAAATAGAATGGAAGTGAATAAAAAGATAATACTTGGGAGACAATATATAAGAGACAAAAAAAACTGTGTGAGAGGTGAGAGAAGAAAACCACAAAGACCATATGTCTTATGTATTCTACAGACGCCTACATGTGTAGGGGTGATTTGTGCAGCATTTCTTGAACATATTTTGAAGAGCTATGAATCTTGATTTAGATGCCTTTTTTTGATAATGTAGAAATAAAAGAAATTGGCAAACCTCACATTTTCAGTGAAAAATACCTCAGTACTTTTGATTAATGTTTTAATCATATTCATACCTCTTGTCTGGAAATACATAAATCATATACAATGCTTGTACAGTAGTACAATGATCTGTTTTCTGTTGATAATCATAATCATAATCTTCTATTATACTCAAGTCTGTTTCCATATTATTAAGGCATATGTTCTTGTGTTTTAGAGTCTGTTCCAGTATCAGTGGTATTCTGGCAGCATTTCAAGACAAGAAGCTGAGAGAGCTCTTAAGTCAGTTAATCAGGTAACACGCATATATAGTGCTTATTAATATTGCTTATTTCTAATCCATTCGAATTTTCTATTAAGTTGTGACTTTGCATTGTATTATTTAATTAGGTCTAGTGAGCCTGTATAAACAAAAACTATAATTGATGTTTTTCTTCTGAAAACAATGTTATTCTGATTTTTAACAGCTGAAGCAGAATTTAGCATTACCTAGACCTAATTAAAAAATATAATACAAATTGAAGAGAATAAAGCCAGATGTGTTTGTATATCTGATGTTGAATGTATCCCATTCTAAACAGGTGATAATGAGGCTGGTCCACTGCTTATATCAGTATAACCTACCACCTTGGAGATAGCTCCAGTGTAGTATATGTCTAGGCCAGAATTGAGTGAGCGGCAGGAGTCAGCCATTCAATGTGGTGGACCTGTGTGGTTCTAGGTATCCAACTGAGATACCTCCTGTAGGAAGCTTCTATACGGTGATGGGCATGTGTTTTCTTTATTGGAAGAAAGATAATAACAATCCAACAATATTAATTAATCAGCTTTTCATTTCCAAATATATCTGAGGTTAGGAGGGTTCTCCCCCTTATGGCCTAGGCAGAGACACCCTACTATGGTATGTCATGTCCTGCTCCTCCGCCCATACCTGTACCAATGCCATAATGACACTCCTCTTCCCACAATTTCCTGCCAACACAATCCACTCACTAAAAATAAGTTGCTCACACAGACACTTGGTCCTAATGAATGCAACTTGGCAATTCAAAAAGTGTAAAATGTTTTAAAGTAAAATATGGTTAATGATTTTAGATGCATTGCTTGTGATCTGTGCACCTATAGTCTGAGATGCAAATATATATATACAATACAAAAGTATTGGGACACCGGATTGTTACACCAAGATTGCATTCTAAATACTTAGACATTAATATGTCGTCACCCCCCCACACACACACACACACCCTTTGTAGCTATAACTTAGAGCTTCCACTCTTCTGCGAAGGCTTTCCACTTGATTTTGGAGTGTTTACTTGGGAATTGTTGTCCATTCGTCCAGTAGAGCATTTGTGACGTCAGGCACTGATGTTGGATGAGAAGTTCAGTTCTGTTCCCTGTTCCAGTTCATTCCAAAAGTGTTTGATGGGGTTGAGGTCAGGACTGTGTGAGCCAGTCAAGTTCTTCCACACCAAGCTCATCCAACCATGCCTTTTTATACAAAAGTCTGTGTCATCTGCTCAATAACATTTCAGCACCTTCTATTTTGTGAACCATTCTATCTATATACCCACAACTCATGTTACATTTCACTATGGTTTCTAGGTTTTGTATGCCAACAAATTTTTTTTATACAAAATAAGATCTTCCCTAAATATTAAAAACAGGTTTTTTACCTCATTTAAGACCCCAAGGCATTCAATTATTTTCACTTTCTTATGTTGTCTCTATTTCTTGTACAGGATGGTACCTTTCTGGTGAGAGACTGTTCCCAGTTAACGACAACACAACCATATGTGCTTATGGTCTTATACAAGGACAAAGTGTATAATGTTCGAATCCGCTTTAATCAACAAGATAATGTATACTTCTTAGGATCTGGAGGGCAAGAGGTACTGTCATCCTTTTTTTAAATAATTTATTTTACTTTATTTTAATATTGAATTACACAGAAATTGTTCTAGGAGTTTTTAAAAGACCAACATATTATTTTTTGGAACACGAGACACACCTGATTGTTAGATCAAACTTTAAAAAACTTTGGGGCAACTTTAGGACACTTTATACCTCCACAGACTATTATATTACATAATTTCAGAATTACTAGTCATTACTAGTACTATGCAAAAATGTTCATCTTTTTATTGCACAAATAGGTATAAAATACCCTTTCTGTATAGTAGATAGTGTTTGGTTCTGAAATAAATACATACTTGATGGGAAATTGACAATTGCTCATCATATAGCATAAACTTTATAAAAGACACTGTAATGAATTAGCCTGGTGGGTATTGTAATGATTATAATACCCAGTTTTGTTGATGTCATTGTTATGGCACCAAAGACAATCATCCATAATATATATGTAGTTGGGGGGGACTGAAGAGTCAGTCAATGAAATGTAGTTGTATCTGTGTTGGTCTATAGTTATGGCATGAGAAACAAAATTGATCTTTATATGGTGTCAGGATGGTTGGATATGGAAAACAACCCTTACGAAAAATTACTGCAGTTTTTCTGAAGTAATACTGCAGTTTTTTGGACATGAAAAAACTGCAATACTGCACTTTTACTGCAGTATTACTGCACATTTACTGCACTTTTACTGCAGTATTACTGCACATTTACTGCACTTTTTTTTATATTGCAAACCTACAGTTGTACTTCAAAGTACTGTAGCTTTATTTCATTTGTACAAAAATAACTGCAGTACAACTGCAGTAAATGTGCAGTAATACTGCAGTAAAAGTGCAGTATTGCAGTTTTTCATGTCCAAAAAACTGCAGTATTACTTCAGACAAAATGCGGTATTTTTTTTGTAAGGGAAGTGCCTCATTTGGATTTTAAAAGTAGCAATGTTTGATAAAGCTAGAGCAGATGGAATGTGATTTTTGCTGGACCTGAAGTTGACAAGTGGACAGGGGAACAGAAGGTCGCTTGTTTTCTGATCTGCTTGGTTGAAGAAAAAAAAAACAAGGGATATTTGCAGATCATGGGCTGCAACTGCGGAAATGTTTGCTGAAGGTAAAAAAACACACTTTGAAAAGCTTGACACATACTGCAGTCTCAAGACAAATATTTGTGTGCGGATTTATAAAAAAAATCATGGCTTCACACAGTTCGATAAAAGTCACACAGCTACACCTAATGACAAAAAGCTGAGTTTCAAGACCGGGGTGATGTGATAAAGGGTAGGATTTTAATGTTATCAAATTCCAAAGCATTGCAGAAACAAATACTTCTAGAGGATGATCTAATGCTCCGCACATCAAAATTGTACGTGTGAAATGCCAAAAGACAATAGGGAGCTCCACATGATGCAGAGACAAAATGAAAGTTGCCAGGATATAATACCAGCAGAAATTTACACCATGTTGAAGAGCTGGAAAAGAGATGGTGTGGTACAAAATAAAACCAAGAAGTGCGTTCTGAAATTTTATTGAAGTTACAGAAAATACCAATATTTTTTATGGCTAATAGAGGTCTACAAGTGAACTGCATACTTGCAAAAACAAACTACAACAAGCTGGCAGACACATTAAAACTGGTCTAGAAGGCTCATAGGTCACAGGTTGGATATTTTCTGTAAATGCTTTCTATGCAAATTCGAAGGCAGAAGACAATAGCTGGATTTCAATGTGGTGGGTATTGCTGAAAATTCTATGCTAGGGTTAAATGCACCCTGACAGTTAAGATTTATTGAAATACTAATGACTTAACCAGAGTGATCCAACTATAGCGATCAAGGGCTCACCGTTCAGTTGTGTTTAGCAGGAGTGTACATTAAAAAAGATGTTTATCTTTTTTGAGAATTTTTGAGAATTTTGTCTCAAGAAAAGGACCAATTGCAACCAGAAAGAAAAATGAATAAAGCAAGAACTAGAATGCTTGAAGGATGTGGGGGTGTTTGCAAATGTGGTTCAGCCCACAGTGTGCGTGAGCACTATGTAGAGAAAATTTATTCTGGCTGTCTTCACATGGATGTACATGCAGAAAACAATTGAGAAATCGTGCATGAACTTTACCATTTGCCAACTTCAGGTGGTATAACATGCAAACTGCCTACTACTAGATGCACCAACTTAAACTGGATGAAAGGAAATAACAAACAACATTTAATTTGCCATTTGGAAGAACAAAAGCATATGAAATCATAGAAGGTCTGAAAAGTGTTGAAATGCCGAAAATACCTGAAAGGGCATGCAAAGGACTGTAACATAATCAAAACAACTATAGTACCTCCTGGTTGTGGATTCCTACAAATAGCAGAAAACATTTCAAACCAAACAAAATATTTTTCTTTTCCTTCTAAACTATCATGATACCCTAATAGATGAAAAGACTTCACCAACATCAGGGCCAGACTAGGGATAACGAGGTGGACCTGGTACTTTAAGACCAGCAGACATCTAATGACATCAGCTCGGTCTGCAGCCGAACGTGACAGGCCGCTGGTCATATTTTTAAGCTTAAGCATGTCCAGCATGTGGCCGCACACTACAGAACCCAATCTGTTGCTGGACTGGCAGATCGGGAGTATGCAGAGCGATGCCGTGCAGAGTTGTAGCCAATCTCGGCCTGACCAACACAGCTGTTAATGAGCAGAATTTTGAAATTGGTTTTGCCTTTAGCTTTTGTACAACTTGCTGCCAAACTGCTAAACTACCTTTCAAAACTAAATAAAAGTACATCCGTGGTCTTGGAGTTACACCACTAAGATCAATTGTAGATGGAGACAGGGTAAATCCTGTTGTAGTTTCTGAGTTGTCCACTTATGCACAAGGAGAGTCAATCAACACCAAATAAACGGAGGGTTCGGTTCTCTAAATATGGACATACATTTAAAACTCAAACCTTAGTAAAGTTTGTATTTTGTGTCATATATGAATAGCATTTTTGTACCACTGAAATAATGCATTGTATTTAGTTTTTTACATTCTTTTATTTGTTATGTGTTTGGTGTTTTTTTTTTCTTTAATCCCTTCGTGATGATGGGCAGCCCCAGGTGTGATTAGAACAATGCATACAGAATAAAGTAATTTATAACTACAACAATTAACCATAATATATTTGTGTGTTTTTGCCACCTAGGCTTTCTCCTCTGTGTCTGGAATTATTGATTACTTCCAAAAAACTCCTCTTCTTCTTATTGATGGGAAGGACCGCTGGTCCAGAAATCACTGCAAGCTTCAATTTGCTGCTAATCAACTGGTTTGATCACCAAAAATAGAGATAATTCTCTAATGCTAAATGAAACATATTGTAAAGGCTAACAGAAAGGTTATGCTATGCTTGATAAACTCCTTAACACACACTTTTTGTAAAAATACATGGGTATTTAAAACTGTTACGCTGTGATACAGAAGACTAGATTTAAGTCTGAAATTGTTGTTTTTAATGATTCTCTTTAGTTTATGTCTTTTATTCTGTTAAAATCTGTATAGGTGCTATCACAGGCGAGTAAATGAGATTCAGATACAAACATATTGTCAGGCTCCATGTTTTTCATGCTGCCACAGTAGTATGCATGCAAATTCCTGTATGTCTTGTTTATATATTTTTATTTAAACCTGTTCATCTGTTTCTTTTCTTTCCATCTTGTTTTGTGCTTGTCTCTGACCCTTTTCTATGATTCTATTTTCCATGCCTGGTCCACTGGATCTGCCTACACAACTGTACCACCAGAACAGGCCTAAATATGGATCCGGCTGGTATGGCATTTATTATTTTATGGCATATAAACATTTATCTTTGTCTCTGTACTGGATGCCTACTACTGTGAGCCCCTCTGACATTAATTGACTTTACGTAGGGATGCAAGTAGAAAAGCAAATCTGTGTTTTTTAAAAGAATTTTGAACAACAATTTCAGAAGTCATAACTTTAGAGAAATTAGCATGTACAGAAGTTTCTTTGTTTGACCACTACTGTCTGAACGATATGTATGAGCCTGAGGGGAGCAGTAGAAATATAATTCCCTTGGGCTTTAGAACTTCTAGGGCTAGACCTGCAAATGTGCAGAAGGTTACCTTCAACTACTTGTTAATAGATTTATTTTAGAAGGTAACTCTGTTTTAGCTTTACCAATTGAAATGCAACATTGCTATTCAAACCGATTGCAAAGTGAAGCACATTTTCCAAATAAACATTTTTTACACAATTATGTTGAGTCCTTTTATGTCTGTAAAGATGTGTGGTTAGGTTACTATGATGTGCAGTAATGTATTAATCTTCAGAACTAAGAACGCTCAAAACCCAAGCCACCTCTGCTACATCATCTTTCTTCTTGGGATTTATTTTAAGGGTTCTCCACCAATTACAGCTGTATCATAGTTACTTGTCTTGTTTTATTAGGTAATCCTAGTCCAGTACCTTATATATGTTTTCAGTCCACTACCATTTGCTGCCAACCTACCTGACCCTTAATTGCTCTGCCAAGGTACACTAGGGGGCGCTCATGTGTTCCATTCAGTGAAAATCCAAAATAATAATGGAAAAAACTAAGAAAATATATAGTGTAGATGTATAGTTTTCCCTGCGCGTCGCTGGTTTTACACTCACAGTGTTTCTGGTATTTCTATGCGTAGTAATGGTCACATGGGGATCCACATGGGAAGTATATATCCAAAAAAAGAAGAAAAAAGGATCCGATAGTGTGTTAACGTATAAAATGCAGGGCACGCAAGGGGTGGAAGTGTACTTACACTTAAGTAGATATAAATAAATCCGTGGTTCCTGGTCACAAACTGGTCCTGTCTGTGTGGTCCTCAATCCAAATGGAACCGGAGGTTAAATGTTCATAAGTGCACAGTGTGTCATACAGTGGCTGTCCACAACATAAGTATGATGAAAAGTATATTTATTTTTGAATCACACTATGCTGGATCATATGTAAGATGCAGCTATATAGTGAATTAAAAGTATAAAATCAAGATGTATAAAACCAGAAGCACTAGTACTGGTAAAATAACATAAAAAAGTCCAAAAAAGTCACTCAACGCGTTTCGCCGTATAAGGCTTCATCAGGAGTAGTTTCTTCATTCGTAGATGTCCTTTTAAATGTGCTGCGCCATCTTTCTGCTGTCTGCGTCGGCGTCTGACGTCAATTTCGTATACTTCCGGGATCCTTAATTGCTCTGTGCTGCTTTATTTGTCTGCACCTGACCTTGGCTACCTGTGTTGCTCTTTGATGCTTCTGCTTGAAGGGCTGCTACTCTAGTTCTTGACTTCGGCTTCACCTGTGACATTTTTGCCCATATTTTACCCGATATCTTGGACTGGTGGACTGCTATTTGAGGGTTTTTGTTTCTGGCATTGTCTCTGGACTTGTTTCTGATCTTGGCTCCTACCTTCTGATCTCCTGTTTGTCTCATCCATGTCCTACCTTTCTCGCTCTGGTTTGTTTTGGTTTTCTAACACTTCTGGTAGGAGACAATGTAAGACAAAGGCTTCTCTGACTCTGGTACAGGTATACCTACCATTTAAACTTTTGGCGTTAACCCTTTCTATCAAAAATCTACAAGCAGGACAACTTTATCTCAGGACAACTGTTACCCAACTTTCAAAAGTACCTTGTGTACCCTGCCACCCTAGGAACATGTCATCATACGTAGTGTATGTATGATTACACTGATCCAGGTGTTGTTGCAAAATAGGTTTCTGCTTTTTTTGTAAGGGTGAATATTATAATTTATAATTTTATGATTTTTTTAAGATTTCACCTGATCACTGGGCACTTGGGCAGACATGAATGTAACTGGGTCACGTAACTCAATGTTACATGACGGCAGTAAAAACAAGGCTGCTTGCACAATGTGCAGCCAGAAGAAAGCAGTGGGCGAGGTAAGGGATGTGTAAGTGTGCCTTAGGATCAATGTGTAAGTGTCTGTGTTACCATGAATGTGTACTTTATGTGTAAGTGTGTGAATGGAAGTGTGATCATGAATGTGTGTGTTATCATGAGTGTGTAAGTGTGTGTTACTATGTGTATGTGTTAGCATGAGCATGTATTTGTGTAAATCTACCACCCTCTCTGTAAAGTAAACTATAATGGGAATATTTGCAAAACACCAGATTGTAGCATAAATTGTAAAACTATTTTTTTTATTATTTCTATTAATAAAGTAATCGATAGATATTGTGAATAATATTGGTTTAGTATACCTCAAAATACCTCAATTTCTATTTTCCAATCACTGCCCTATACTTGAGACTGTATTTCCCATAATGGGCCAAAATGTTTCTGGATATTTATCAAGAATGCATTCCCACGTGTCTTCTTCATGTAAATCCATACATAGTAAAACCGTGTGAAAACTCTGCTTTAATTCATCTACTCAACTCATGGCTGAAGCACAAACTTATTTTCATAATCTGCAAATTACCTAAGAAATATGTGTTATGTTTTTCTTTTATGTTACCTTAAACTCAAAATGATTATGTTGTTCAAGCAAATAATACAGCCTTCAATTCAAAACATAATGCAGCTAAGGGTTTGCAACATGTAAAAAAAAGACACCATATGTGATCCTGGTACCAAAACTCTTACACAGTTCTTCATCATTGGAATCAGATATGGATGTGTGCAGGATTTTTTGGGGGGTGAGGGTATCCTCCTCTCCATTGCCTACCATTTATGCTCAGGAAAGGGGTTTCCATGGTGGCAGGCACATATTAGTTACCCAAATTTAGGAAAAATCATATGACCATGGTACTAGTATAATCACGGTGCACAAATCTATAAAGGGGTACTTGTTTGCTCTTTCTTTTTATATATGTATATTTGGCAATGCAATGCAATCTTTGGTATTTTATAGTAACAAAGCTAGTGCAGGGGCACTACAATACTCTTCTCTAGGAACATGCCTTTTGTGTTGGTAAAAAAAAGATGTCAGACCCCAAAGGGCAACCCAGTGGAAGTCTTTGAGGAGAGTTTAGGGTTCTGTAGGACCCTGCATTACCACCATCTGGTGAATTACTGAAGGACATGGTATGTGGGGGGAAAGACTATACTTTCTATTCCACCCCAAGTGTTTATTCAATACGTCAATACGTACTTCATGGAACATTATCACTTGTATACTATCTGGAGGGTGAATATAGGCTCTATAGAGTGATCCAACAACTTTGCGGGCTTCTATGTTTCGGCCGTGCACTTCCTCCTGGTGTCTCAAAGAGTCGATACTCTTCGACCCAGTGGTCCTTTCTGAGGCAAACACAAACTATAAACATTACTTCCACAAATATCTACACCCTGATTGTAACATTCCCAATGACTGTGAGGCCCATAAGTGCCTCATCATATTTATTTATTTTTCTTTTGTCTAGAAGGCTACACCTTTAAAAAAAAAGATTTGCACCCTTGAAATTGCGACACTCTCTCAACAGATTGCAAACCTGGAGCGGATGCACAAAGGGGAGGATTACATGGAACTGGTGGCTCTGCGTAGGCACCTGCAAAATATTCTGTGAACACTTGCTCCAGCACTTCACATAGGTCCTGAATTCAATTTCTGGGAGAGGCATGGTTTCATCTTACTTCTGAATGAGAGGAGGGACCCAACCCTACCAGCAAGCTACCACCCGATCTGAGAAGCCAGGGATAGCATTATCAAAGCGCTGAACTTAATACACCTCGCTAACTCCTTGAATTGAGACCACCTGTTAGTGTCAACAGATGCAGAAAAGGAGTTCGACATGGTGTACAGGACATTTATGACAGCTACCCAGATAGGGTTCAGCAATGGGCATTTTCACTGGATTATCTCCATTTGCTAGGATCAGAATCAACAGAGCTCTGCATCACTCCTTTGGGATCTCAAATGTGACAAGACATGCTCACCTTAGAGCTATTCCTTGAGGCACTCAGTCATAACCATCTCCCTACTCACTAGTTGCATGATCCCTGACACTTGAGTACAGAGATGGGTACATGGAGAGCAGTTAATCCTATCAATTATAGCTACCAGCATTAGTATTTTTAGGAGCTATAGGCAGCATATTTAGGATAGCTTGGGTTTATTTTAGCCCTCTTAGACAAGCTTTTTAGTTTTCATTTTTTTTTATAATTTCAACAATTTTATAATAAATTGCAAGATAAACGTAACCTTTAGAGCTCTTTTTAATATAACACTGGATGAATTCTTTGAAAGTGTTTTTTTATATTTAACCAGAAGAAACATTTAATATTCTTTACAGTTATTTCTGCTACATGTTGTACATTACAAATTCAATTGATCTTTACATACTTGACTCTTTCAGGACAGGTCCACATTAAGTTAAGGTCACATAGCAACAAGTGTGTTTTTGCTGTGTAAAAGAAAAAAGAAAATATTAATAAAACATTGTTTTGTTCTTTTGTGTCAAAACAATACATAACATATTACATGCCAGAGTTGTTTTTTCTTTTTTTTTCATTAAAATGAAAAATATTCAACTAACTTTATTGTGTATTATGGTTGGCCATACGTTTGAACTTATCCTGCTTTTCCATCAAACTCGTCACGATTTTGGTCTTCGTGACACTGCTCTCCTTTGGTTCACTTCTCTGATTATACCTTCAGCATCTCTGTCTCCAGTGACTCTTCCCCTCTTTACACTACTTCACTTGGCAAACTAATTTCCTCCTTTGGTTTTTAATACCATACTCTCCATCTTAAAAACATTGCCCACATCCGTCCCTTCTTAACACAAGATGCCACTAAGGCTCTTGTCCATGCCCTCATCATTTCCGGCATCAATTATTGCAACTCTGTCTTAGTTGGTCTCCCTAATACCTGTCTCGCCCCTCTACAATCCACCATGAATGCTGCTACCAGACTTATCTTCCTCTCCCATCGCTTTTCTAACACCTCTCCCTTTTCAAAATCATGACTCTTCCAAAGCCCTTCACAGCACCTCCCCGACTTACATCTCATCACTCATCCCTAAATACACATAATCCTCAAGGTGATTCCCAAATTGGGGGATTTTTACCATTTGAGTCATTAACATTTCCCAGTGAAAACGTATCTTATCAAAAAAGTATTTAAGTAATTTCATCATCTAAATTGCTAGCTCTGTAGTAATTGCTTGGAAGGCCATCCAGCAGAGGAGACTTATGAGGTTTTAACTTTTAACCACATCTTCAACCTCTTATTCAGAAATAGGGTTGCATAATTGATCTTGTATCTCAGTTGTCAGCTGTGACATATATAAATCTACAAATTCCCAAATGTCCGACTCATAAGGTTTCAGATGCTATAACTAGCAGGATACAAATAAATCTGCTATTGGGGTCACATACTTTTTGTTGCTCTCTAATTCAATAGCTAACAGAGAATCTACTTTCCTTTCTCATAATAAAATTGTTTCAGCGTTAGAGCTGCAATATCGACCATTTTTTCCCAGGACGTTTTGTTTTATATGTTGCTGACTATTAGCCATTATGTGCTTCTCTGTGCACTGTATAAGTTTGATTAAGTAATTGATTCCCTTTTTCCAACATGTGAATATTAGATGCTTCCAGGAAAAAAACAGCCGATATGGCATTCCTATTCAACATCCCTTTAAGTTATTCTCGCTTTTGTTTATATAGTTCCACTAGCCTATTTTCAATCAAACTTCTTTTTACTATTTTACCCACTTTTGGCGGTAAAAGATTATTTTAATGGTGAGCTTGTGTAATTCACCTTCAAATGTCTTATTTTTTAAACCTTTGATGTATGTTGTTTAAATAAATCTATAAGAGTCAGCCAGACCAAGTCTACAGGGGCATCTGGAGTGATTTTCTGAACATAGTTTAAAATCTTGCTGCATCATATAATCAGGCCTAATTTGATAATTCTAAGTTTGAAAAACAAAATGCATATGTTCCAATTTTGGCCTTGTAATGCTCCAAAGCCATACCTGTGCAGTTTGGGACATTTATGTACCTGGGGCATTTATCCAAAATATAAATCAAGAATTTCTGTTCTTCTAAATATCCCCCCAAAAAAATAAAAAAACATGGCAAACATGTAAAAGATGTACTTGCACACTTCTTGAACAACGGCCTAATGTTGTGGCTCCTATGGAAAGTCAGAAGTTTAATTGGAGAGTAGAGGGGTAAGGATATGCAATTTTGTCAATGTAATATTCATATTCACTGTTTAGGGTACCTTACACATACAATAACTTTGTTACTCACTTGATAGTTTTTTTAAATGAGATGATATTTTTTCCATGCCTTCGATCATTTCAGCAATGTGTAGTTTTTGAGTATGCATATGACCTCTGGTAAACTGAGGGGGGAGAAGAATCATAATACTGGAAAAACACATTTTCAACAAAAATCATGATGTCATTCAATCTTTTGCATAGGAATGTATACGTACGGAAAAATCCTTATCCGATACAATGTTAGGGCTGGTGCACATGTCCAAATCGCCCAGGTGAGTTGCTCTGGAATAGGCCATCCCAAGCTCAGCTAATAGAAATTATGCCAAGACATAAAGTAAGCTGAAGGTACCAAATGTTCAAAACAAAAAGAAAAGGAAATATAGAGTAATAAAAAATATATTTTATCGGCAATCAAAATATTTGCCCACCTGAAGAAATTTCAATGTATTACTTGACAAATGCAAATGTTTCAATACTGTGTCTCTGTAGGTGTCTCTCACAACTACTGGGAAAAAAAGATAGTTACACAAAAAGTATCAACTACTATAGTGGTGTAGCTTGACATGTTGCACAAAAGTTCAAAAATGAAGAGCAGTATATTTGTGATAGCATATAATTGCACATAATTGACTAAAACAACATCCATCAGGGAAGGGCTGGCATGAGGGGCAGTAGGGGTGATTGCCGGCGTGACAAGTGGTCTAAATGTTCCCAGAGAAATACTCTGGGATGTCTAGTTTTCAAAAACATATACTTCTATGAGGTTTTTTCACCATAAATTCTTTGTTTACTAATATAAAAAACGTATTACCGTAATACTTACATCTTTGATACAATGATGATGCGTGCCTTCTATAATTTGGCCTGTAAAAGCATGATAAATATGGAAATTATATATATATATATATATATATATATATATATACATATAAATATATATATATATAATTTTTTTGTTTGTTTCTTTTCTCTTTTTTTCAAAAATCTGAAAGTTAGGCATATGATAGCTGCATGGTTTCTTTAAAATTTTATGTCTAGTTTGTAAATGCATTTGCCCCTTTCCCCACCCCCACCCCAACTTAATGCCCTACAGGAGATGTTCAGCTATGTCTCCTTGCATGTGATATAGTTACCTCAAGAGCTCTCCAGTAAGGGAAAGCAGCGGGTGGGAGGTCTTTAGACCATTTTTCAAATGCCCACCCTGTAATTTGGCACCAAAACCAGACAAACAAGTGCTAAAATAAATATCTTCCTCCTGGAAAACAGTATATCTAACTCCTAAAGTTTTTAAAAACTAAACATCTTCAACATTTACTTCCAAAAAATTCCCCCCAAGGGAAATTATATAACTATCCCTAAGGTTCCTATGCTCAAAGGTTCCCATTACAAAATACATAGAAATGTTATCAACCAGGTACCACAAGACATTCCATCCCCTCAAGAAAATATAACTAACCCCTAAGGAGCTCAACTCCAAAAGTCTCGATCAGAAAATACACATAACTGCGCGTACAGAGTAATAGCAAACACGATGTATCATACAAATCAGTAAAGGAAATATTCTCAATAAAACCATGAGGAAAAACCGCATTCAGTTTATCAATCCAGAATATTTCTCCTTGTGAAAGCAAGTACCCTCCTGGCAGGGTGGTGCAACCACTGATTTGGAGTGTGTGACAGTTTAGCGTGCCCGTAGAAGTCACCGGCAGGGTGACAGACAGCAATTATGTTGACAGACACTGTACAGTCTCCATGCCGACCACTTTGCGTGTCAGCCATTGAGATCAATGTAGTATTTTCCTCACGGAATCCTGTGCACATTTAGCATTTTACTCCCACGCACAGTGACATATTTACCTTTAGGGCCCCCTAGGTCTGACCTATGGGAGCACCCCCGGCACAACTCCCTCTTTGGTTGGCACCTCAAATACAATGAAAGGTACTGCCCGCCATTTAAGAAATGGTGTGCCATATGACATCATATCACACAGAGCCTTTTAATGAGGTCTGTGGAGCCGACACAGCCTCCATATCCTAAATAGGACTGTTGGGGAGAGCAAAGATCTCACTTTTAACCAGCCCATTCTTTAGTGCTACACTGGGGGGATTGATCGCCCAAGATTAGTTGGACATAATTGTATTTTATCCTCTCTGTTCTAGGATACGTAGTAGTTGATTTTAGTGTTCTTCCCATTTAAAATATAATGTGTGCACATACGTTTGGTCATATAGCATATATGGTACAGATTAATGGTGATAAATGCTTAATGCACATGAGGCATAAAAATCATGTAATATGATGGGTACATTACTATAAAGATACATGTTTTCTTTGTTTTTCTACTTGTCTGCTGCTCCAAAAAGTCTTAATTCCTTGTCCGCTTCTCCAACTGGAGATGCCCTCCTGGTGAACTTCCACAAAAGGGCGGGGCCTCCTGGCATACCCTTTCCCCGATTTGCAAAACGAGGGAGACATCCCTGTGGCTCCATCTTTTTGCCGAAGTCCACAGAGAGGCTAGAATAATTCAGGTAGATTTGCGGAGAAACAGAGGTTCACAAACGCACCTTTGCACTTCGGCAAGAGAGGGTGTGCCCGGAGACTCAGCTCTTTTGAGAAAGTGTAGTTATACACTTCCTAAACACAGGCCCACTTAAAACATACAGACAATTGGATGAAAGATCATTCTTCAGATCAATTATACAGCCAATGCAATGTGTCAGTGATGGCCTCAAGTAACGGATTCTAGAGTTCTGATCTGCGTTTTCATCACAAGCTGTCATGGACGTCCATTGAATAAATGTTTTTATCACACAAAGTCTTCTTTTCCTGAACATCATATGTTGTATGCTATATCAGGACCGGACTGCACCACATAGCCACACAGTGCATGACAGCACCAAATGGCTCCAATAGCAGTGGCTTAAATTGTATGAAAGAATTGAAAGTATTACTGTAATTGACACTTCAGACATTCAGAGAGAGTTTCAGCGTGTGAGAGGATGAGAGTGTGAGAGAATGTGAGTGTAAGAAAGTTGAATGAAAAAAAAAACGAGATTCAAACTAAAATTCAAAGGTCTTTTATTTGTTTTCATTTGTTTTGTTGGGAGTCCCTTCTCATTTTCGTAGATCCGTACAAATTGACAAAACTGACAAATCTGAATGCACAAGTCTAGCATATAGGCATTTCTAGGAACATTCTAGGGTAGGCTATTCAGCGCCCTATCTCTTCTGAGTGAATGGCTTCATGAGAGGGGCTGTGATAGTCCTGAAGGAGTGGAGCTATCCATAAATGGAGGTGTAAGTAGGAAGGGAAGCAGGCAAAGAGTGGACACAGATAAATGCCGTTCCCCTGCCTGAAGAGGAATCTGGAGAGGTATGCTTTTAGGTTATGTAAAATAAATTTGCTTCAGCATAGGTTCTTTATACCATGAAAGGATCTTTATTGAAAAGGTATGGTACCAAAAAGGCAAATAGTAAATTGACTAGTCCTAGCAATTTACTGTCACTTTCATATATGTCAGTTACAACTCATAAATTAATATAACAAATCTGGAAAAAAAAACAGGAAAACAGTTTACGCAACAGACAACCACACAAAATTCTAAAACTTATATAAATGTCCTTTTTACATAGGAGTTGGATCTCAACACCAACTCAAACAGCCGAATGATTATAAAATAATAAATATTACTAACTCCTTCAGAAGCCTGGGGTTATGTAACCAAGCATAAAGCATGAAGCAATAAGATAATTATAGGGAAAACCTGGTAAGCATAACACACATTATATCACATTTGTAAAGGGAGAATCATTAGTAGCAAACAGCATTTGTAGCAGAAAGAGGGGCATTTACATACCAGTTTACAGATCAGTGGCCATGACCATACATAGAGAATACAAAGGTCTGAAAAACAATATTCCAACAGAGGAGAGCCTAGGGTAAGTGGACAAGGGTGCAATATCTCTTTGGAGATCTCATCCCCCATATCTAACACACACACATACTAATACCCACTCACTGTAATACAACACAAATACATTCTCCTTGTCTTCCCGTCTCTCTCTCACCCCCCCTCTCCCTGGGACCACTAACCCTAGGCTCACCCTTCACCTCAAACACCACGAGCTGACACACACACCAAATACTAACAGACATGCTATCACACCCACACCTACACATACACATTCTCCAACATCATACACTAACCCACATATACTCAAACACCACTTTCGCACACATACACACATGTATAGTAAAGAAAAAGTGTTTGCCCCTTCCCAATTTCTTTTATTTTTCCTTATTTGTCACATTGCAATGTTTCAGGTCATCCAACTAATTTTAATTTAACTGTGTGGCAATGCAGTGCAGTCTGAGCAAATACTTTTTTGCAACACTGTTTACAAAGTAATAAAAGTTAAAAAAGGATATAAAGCATGGGCGGGACCGAAAAGAGTATTTTGAATATAACAGCTGGCAGTGAAGTTGACAAAATTAATCCAAACTGCTAAATTCTGTGTTGATAGAGACTACATTCAATCACAGATTTCATGTTTTGGATACCACTGAAATTCTGGAGAAAAACTGGCTTATTTTTACCAGCAAAATTATGAAAAGTCCAAGAGTAAACATTAATGTAGGCCATAAAAAGCATGACACAAGATCTCCTGTTCCAAATTTTCTTCTCAAGATGATACTCTCCATTCTTCCTTTGGGATCATAGTAACACCCGAAAGAATCAGCTTCCTTGAAGTTTTTCTCTATGTCGTCAACATCCTTTTTTGTTTCGGTGTAGTTTTTGCCACACTTAGGTATGTAAGTGCACTAGAAAAATCAGAACGATATTATAGCTGAAAACAAATTTGTCACTTGGGAATATTTCAAATTATATAAACATTTACAAAATAATAAGCCATGGTACTTAAATAAAATGAACAAACTGTAACATTTTAACCCCTTAAAAGTATTTAAAATACTTAATTTTTTTTTCCAACCAAATCCTTTTTTTTCACAACCATGATTCTGCTGTGCGAAGACAACCTGCCAAAGCTCAGAGACCAGGCATTAGTCAGTGAAGCAACCAAAAGGCTAATGGTAACACTGAAGGAGAATAGATCCATATCGGAAAAAAAGTCAATAGCTTAATCATCCCATAGTCATTCAACTGTTTGCTTTGTTTAAGATTAACCCCTGCAGTCCCAGGGGTTTTTGGTACCTCAAGTCCCGGAGCAATTTTGCCATTATTGCGGTATGTTCAGCGAATATTCCCCTTTCCTGCGAATAGTGTACCCATGTAAACTATATATTGTTTTTTCAAGGAGAAAGAGGATTTCTTTTGATACCATAGTTACATAAATTGCTGAAAATGTAGGATGAGAAATTTAGTAAAAACTAGCGAAAATTAGAAAAACATTTTTTTATTTATCCCCCCCCCTGAATCCTCACAAAATTAGGTAAAGTGACGGGAAATTCTCTCCAAATGTATCAATTCAGGTGTCCTTCGGTAATACTTCATTCATATAGAATTTCCATACTACCCCAGCACTTATAGGGAACCTGCTATAAGGTGTACATTATTTTTTACAAAGCCGTAGAATTTTTACATTAGGTATGATAGGTTTGCAACTCTAATTTTAAACAAATACAAATAAACCAAAAATACCCACAAAAGTATATATTTCTGTAAAGCCGACAGCCCTGACTATCCTATCCTATCCTATATGAGCTCTCTTCATGCAGCTGTTTAGCCACCATTCACTGTCAAAGGTGGCCGCTTTTTTTCATCAACACTTCTGTGCTGCTTAGATTTTTTTGCACAGGGTATGTGTTACAGCAGAGAAACCTGGCCAAAATTGTTTAGCTGCATCTTCTGATTACGGAAATACCCCACATCCTTTTTTCTAGAGGGCCACATCTGTATTTTTCATACTTATGGCTTAACCGGTTTGGGGCTTGTGAACGGGGGCAGGGGTTACCTTTTAGAATTTTGTGCTAGGGCAATGGGATGTAAGGTTTTTTTCTATTATTATTATTATCTTTTTTATATAGACAGACCATACAGGGGATATCCTGTCCTCCGATGACCATGAAGGTGACGTCAGCAGTAAAGAGACCCATGAAGGGAATTTTATCTGTATCGCCTTTCCAGTGCTCGTTGATATCACAATAAAACCATCCATGCTCAAGCAGTCACTCACCTACTAGGTTACCTTCTGTCTCAATCACCCATGACCTCCTAATAGACCATATGCTAAACCTTTCATTCTCTGCATCTTTGCGCATGTTTTGCATTTTACAGGACACCTCATATGCAGACAGGTAACATTTGTAGATGGCCATAAATGGAGGCATATTTATTAAGTGATGCAAAGGGTTATTATAAGAAAATCCTGAGATGACAGCTGAAACATTAAAGGTACTGTTTACAGGTTTGGTTTGTTCACTCTATTTGCCTGTTAGCTTGTGGATGAAAAGTAGAAGACAGCAAGCAAGTGATTCCCAAACCATGACAAAAGGCCTTTCAGGAGTGGGAGATAAATTGCAGCCCTCTGTATAACAAGTTATGCCATGCAGATGAAAAAAAAAGCTCTTTGATAAACAGGATTGCAATTTCCTCTGCACTGGTATGAAAAGGACCAGATTTGTGACGCTATCTATCACAACCTGAGACCATGGCTAAGAGGGTATTTGTATGGACTGAAGGAGTAAAGTGATTATAGTAACATTTTATTTTCATTGGGGCTGTTATAGGCTAGCTCTTAGAAGGATGAAAGTATGAGAGTAGCTTTGCTTTCACCAGACTGAAGAAAGTAGTAGACTGAAGAAAGTAGTAAAACTACAATCTATTACAGGTCCAGGCATTTTAATGCTACACTTCTGTAAATGACCCTGCTAAAATAGTACTGTTCTGTAAAAACAACTGTACACATTTCACACACCTGAGAGGTTGTGCTCCTTACACTTTTGTACCCTCCAAGATCATTATATGCCTGTACCTGAACTGTACACACCACATTATCATGGCTGGCATTGACCTCCATATTCCCTGAGGTCGCATGTCCTTTCATGGAGGGGGAGGCTGTAAGTGTTGCTCTGGGTCAGAAGACAAATATCCATGAATAGATAGTTATGAAACGTCAAATAATAATGAATACAAATATTAAAATTATATTACCTCTTCATTGATTTCCTGGGTTTCCTCTGTTTCATACAGCATGAATACGCTTTGTGAATTATTCAAATGTACTTGTACCACCAAACATGGATATAATGATTTTCTTTCACTTTCTGAATTACTGGTATAGGTACATGGAAAATTGTCCTTGAAGGTGATTCTAGAAACAGTGCATAATGATTTTTCACTCCACACACTATCATAAAAAGTAAAAACAAGAAAATAACTTATTTTGCTAAATTGTTATTACTGCAACATTTCTATAGTACATAACAAAGAAAAAAAATAGGAAATACATGCACCTGTGTGAATATGGTAACTTTTCCATGATTACTTTTTAATAGTAACATCAAAATACCAAAAAGGTAGGTAAACATTTCGGCATAAAAAATAACATTCAATATTCCCTTCTTTAGGTTTCATTTTGGACTTTATGTAACTCATGAGCACTGGTATGGCTCACTTTTGCAGTTTCCAGCACACATCTAGCACGTTTTAGGCTGGTAGAAACTTCTGGACATTGATTGGCAATTTAGGACCACCTAATAGTAGATGATTTTCTTTTGGAAAGTATCATTGGATCTATGTTTAGCTTCCATTTTTTGTTGTTATGCCCAGATGAAGATCAGCATGTTTTTTAAATAAAAAGTTTAGTTTTTGCAGAGTGTGCAGAGATTTTTTATACACAAAATCACAGAAAACAGAATCTATAGTCCCTTCATTACCAGCTATCAGTGTCATTTTGTTCTACATTTTTTAGTGTACAGTACTCTATGAGCAAAGTGCACCTTAGTACCAGAGGGTTAGGTTTGTGTAGTGAGGAAAAATAGGATAAGTAGTATTTAAATATAGTTACTTTAACTTTATTAAACAATAAAAAATATTCTTGTTTAGTTAAGCAATGCCAAAAATTAAAGAATCCAAACTTAAGCAGCGTTATATAGCATGCTCCTTAAAAACATAACAGTGTAAATTTGCTGTCCCCTGAAAATAACTCAACACACAGCCATTAATGTCTAAACCTCAGCAAAAAAAGTGAGTATACCCCTAAGTGGAAATGTCCAAATTGGGCCCAATTAGCCATTTCCCCTCCCTGGTATCATGTGATTCGTTAGTGTTACAAGGTCTCAGGTGTGAATGGGGAGCAGGTGTATTAAATTTGGTGTTATCGCTCTCACACTCTCTCATACTGGTCACTGGAAGTTCAACATGGCACCTCATGAACTCTCTGAAGATCTGAAAAAAAGAATTGTTGCTCTACATAAAAATGTCGTAGGCTATAAGAAGGCCCTGACACTAAGCTGCAGCACAGTGGGCAAGACCATACAGCGGTTTCACAGGACAGATTCCACTCAGAACAGGCCTCGCCATGGTTGACCAAAGAAGTTGAGTGCACATGCTCAGCGTCATATCCAGAGCTTGTCTTTGGGAAATAGACATAGGAATGCTGCTAGCATTGCAGCAGATGTTGAAGAGGTGGGGGGGGTCAGCCAGTCGTCCCAGAAGGAAGCCTCTTCTAAAGATGATGCACAAGAAAGCCCACAAACAGATTGCTGAAGACAAGCAGACTAAGGACATGGTTTACTGGAACAATGTCCTGTGCCTAGAGTCAAGCATGGTGGTGGGTGTGTTATGGTCTGGGCCTGCATTAGTGCTGCCGGTGCTGGGGAGCAACAGTTCATTGAGGGAACCATGAATGCCAACATGTACTGTGACATACTGAAGAAGAGCATGATCCCCTCCTTTTGGGGAATGGGCCACAGGGCAGTATTCCAACATGATAATGACCCCAAACACAAGATAACCACTGCCTTGCTGAAGAAGCTGAGGGTAAAGGTGATGGACTGGCCAAGCATGTCTCCAGACCTAAACCTTTTTGAGCATCTGTGGGGCATCTTCAAATGGGGGAGGTGGGGGAGCACAAGGTCTCTAACATCCACAAGCTCCTTGATGTGGTCATGGAGGTGTAGAAGAGGACTCCAGTGGCAACCTGTCAAGCTCTGGTGAACTCCATTCCCAAGAGGGTTAAGGCAGTGCTGGAAAATAATGGTGGCCACACAAAATATTGACACTTTGGGCACAATTTGGACATTCCCATTAAGGGGTGTACTTACTTTTGTTGCGAAGGTTTAGACATTAATGGCTGTGTGTTGAGTTATTGTGAGAGGATAGCAAATGTACACTGTTATACAGGCTATATACTCACTACTTTACATTGTAGCAGAGTGCCATTTCTTAAGTGTTGTCACATGAAAAGATATAATAAAATATTTAGTAAAATGTGAGGGGTGTACTCACTTTTATGAGATACTGTATATGTATATGTATATATATATATATATATATATATATATATATATATATATATACTGTATATACAGTATGCATAACATTAGATACAAAAAACTAAGTTTAGGTTAATGTTATTATCTATGAATTATGAATTATTAACTAAATAAATACAAATTAAAAATATTCTTGTAATTAAAAAAGTAGCACTGTTCACTTTTTAACCACACTTTTGCTGGTACCAGTTACATAAAAATGTAGGAGGTGCAAGGGGTAATGAGGCAAGGGGACAAGAGGACATCAGAAACCATGTTAGGGGTGGTAGGAACATTAAATGTCCTTGGTTAGGCTTATTTTTGCTTGACTGCATATGTGCAGTGTGTTTCATTGATTCTTGCATGGCATTTACATTTAGTTTTGTCAGGTTCAGTGAAAGTTAGACAATGGACAAGCCGTGGCTTGACTAAGATCCTTGTCTGGGATCGAAACGAAAAATAAAAGACATTACATTACTGAGTGCTGAGTGAAAATCTTTATTCTTTGAAACATTGTATCTGGATTGGGTGTTCCTACAGTTCCTAGATCATGAGTGCTGTCTGACATTATTTGTTCACATTGCAAAAAAAAAGTAACCACTAAGGTATTCCCCAGATGCTGTGCATATATCAGGAGAAATAGTAGAATTTATGAACTATAGTGAGATTCAGAATGAGAAAGATAAGATAAAATACGCTAAGCTTAAGAGAGCAAAACGCATTATTAGATGAACACACAGAAGCACATAGAGGAGAAAATTGTCTGGTCATTAAAAAAGGTGATAAAACGTGATTTAGCTATAAAAAAAGAGTGTTCTGTCAGAACTTTTAATGGAATTAATTAGCCTGTTATTTATAGAGAGCAATATCTCCAAAAATCTGGACATTTGCAAGAAAGGGAGTTAGGAGTAATTATTTCTGATGACTCGAAGGTAAGGAAGCAAAGCCACGAAGCATCTGAAAAGAGGAAGGTGGTTTTGCCACTTTACAGATTTCTGGAAAGACCTCATCAAGAGTATTGCGTACATTTCTGGAGACCCAATCTCTCTGTCTCCATATACAGTATATATCCTGGAGAAGGTTCATTGAAGCGGCTAACTAAAATGATAAATATCAGGAAAATCTAAGAGATCTCAATATTTATAGTTTGGAAGAGAGAAGAGAAGGGGTAGATGGGATAGATAAATAAATAAATACATAAAGCTTTTTTACAAAAGTACATAAGGGAAGTTTATTGCAAAGGAACAAACATTATAAACATTAATCTAAAACTAGAGGGTCAGTGGTTAGATGTAATGTAAAGAAGTTCCATTGAAAGGGTGGTAGATCGGTGAAACAGTCTAACAGAAAAAATGGTAGATAATAGAGTGAATACATTATTATTATTTATTATTTTATATAGCACTGTCATATTTCATAGCGCTGTACTGTGGATGGGATATAAGACTATCCTGAATAGAAAAAAAGACCAAGGACAAATTAACCCTTGAGTCTTTATATCAGGAAAACTAGGTGGACTAGAAGGGCTGAATGATTTTTTTTCTATCTGCCTCCCCTCACAACACATTTGATATATTTTTTTTGGGGGGGGGTCACTTCATGTGATGTTGAATTAGATGTCTCAACCATTTCAATATCTTGTATCTGGAGGTTCTTCCTGTGTCTTATACTGAAAGACCATATATATTTGAGCACAGGCTTTACTCTGCTTTAAATGAAAGATGTTTGCTGTTGATCCTATATGTACACACATAAACACGATAGATAGATAGATAGATAGATAGATAGATAGATAGATAGATAGATAGATAGATAGATAGATATATTATATCAATTTTTCTTTTCAACTTAATAATTAACATATAATAAAAATTGATAATTTAATAAATTATGTTTTCTAAGTAATGATACATACCTTCTATAAAACGCGGAGCAAGCATTAAGTGTTAAGTAATCAAAAGAACATATTTACTTCAACGCGTTTACAAATAATATATAATGTAAATGTCAAGTACCTTTTCATGTGTAATGGCACTGCAGTAAATACCAAAAGAATGTGCATCATTATAGAGCAAACAATTAGTCCATATCCCAAACACAGGGCACGTGTCTCTCCTCGTTTATGAGCTTTGAAAAGTTTCTTTTCCATCATGGCTACATCTATGATCTTTGCTCCAGAGCTGTTTTATCTGCTTCAGAAAAAAAAGAACAATTCAACAGAGCTGACCATTGGAAATTGTATAGTTAACCCCTACAGCTCCAGGTAATGCACTCTAAGGTCCCAGTGATCCCCTTTTCCAGAATTGCTGAAAGTAATCATAGAAAATACAGTTCAGTAGTTGAGAGGCAGTATGCTCCTTATCCAGTATTGGAGGTTTTGTACGTTTTGATCAATAGAGTGCCAGCTACATAAGAGATACTAAGCTGGCAAAGTTAGCTCAGATGACCAGCTTCGCATCTCATACATAGCTGCCTTCTAAGGCCTGTTTTTCACAATGGCACAAAAGAGGGTGAACCAGAGGTGCAAAACAGATGAGGTGCTTGTGGACATGTTTATTTGCTACCTATGTTTTGTTTGTTAAGAGCAATTGTCAAATTTACCCTCTTTTATCTGTACCTAAACTCTATTGGGTTTGTATGTACAACTACATCTATTGGGTAAATTTACTATGAAGGGGGAGTTTTTTTTAAGATTTTTCATTTCCATTCTTTTTTGGTTTTGTGTTTTTTACCACAATGTTTTGTTATGTGACTCCTTATCATACTACCTGTGGTAAACAATTGACTAATGAAAGTCTGTTGAGAAATAAACATAAGCCTTGTGCACATGAACCAAAAATGATTCAGATTTCATTTTTGGTCCATTAGTTTTCAGGCAATGAATTCCATTTCCTGTCCTTTCAGTTTAGAAATATTGTAGGGCTTTATCAATTTTGAAAATAAATGTGTTGTTTTGGACTCTTGGAGTATTTCTGTAAAAGGGCAGAGCCACAGCGTACCCTATGGGGACAATTTATCCCACATTTCTCCAATCAGGGGAGAGGGATGCACAGAGGCTCTGCCCTCGGGAGGCTAGACTAACAGCTAGCGAGGAGACGCAGACTACAAATGAAGACAGAAGAAAGAATACAGAAGAAAAAGAAGAGGCAATACAAGAAGCTGAGCTGCAGTAAAGGAGATTGGGGCACAGAAGTGGTTGGTGGAGAAGGTAATAATTCCTACAAATTTTTGAAATCAGCAAATTTTGTTAAAATTTAATTGTGTACAAATCCGAATGCACCAGACTAATGGACATTATTAGCATTACCATGAAGCATCAGCTCAGTGTAGTATTTAAGCAGGGAAAGTAATTCAAAATATAACATAACAGTGGCAGTCTCCAAGTCTGCAGATAAAGGAAGGATATTGGAACAAAAACATTGGCTCAAAAGTTCAGACAAACCCACTCAGAGCAGGGCGAACCTGGGATATGACATTACTTATAACTTATGACAACTTATACTGAGATGAGCACATAGGAGGAACCAGTAAAGCAATATGTTGAAGGATGTAAGTAATTTAGAATAATAATATATAGTGCTTACTGAGCACAAATGTGGTCAAACACAATATCTAGTTAGCCTACAGGAAACGTTGCATGGGTGAGCCTAGGCTTAGCGTTGTGTGGTAGAGGAGAGAAATAGTGTGTGTATGCATGAAAATGTATAATGTTAGAGTGAATGGGTGTTAGTGAAAGTTTGCGTGTTAGGATGTGCATATGTTAAGTCCACCTCACAAAATCTCTATAGAAGGAGATGTTGCTAACAAAAGACAATCTTCCCTTCAAAGGTGGAACTCAAATGCACATTTGAGTTGGGAGAGATGGATGCAGACCTGCCTCTCATTTGGGTCAGGATCGCAATGCTACATAGACCCGAAGAGACACATCAAAACCGTTCTTCAAAATTACCGGTAATACTGGTGTGTTACTCCAATGGAGTTTCTGGGCAGATAGGACTGTCTCAAACCCTTGGCATTTAGGCAAATGAGTCCTAGAGGATGGTTGATGGTCTTGACTTTGGATCAGTTTTACAAAAAAAATTTACAAAAATAGAAAAGTAACCAAAAATGTTTATTAAGTATAAACACTCAAACCAAATCCCACTTTGAAGTGGTATGACTGATAACACATTGAGTAACTTGGCCTCCTTTGGACAGTGGTGGAAAGGAAGACACACCCACACTGGGCCATACTGCTAGTGGTACATGTATGTATAAAGGGGAAATACATTAAACCCTAGAGTGCCAGGTACTAAAGTAAAGGTACTTAAATAAATAAAAACCCACACTACTGGCAATACAAAAGTGAATTTAATAAGATTCTGCTATAGCAACGGCTAACAAAAATGTCTAACAAAATGTCTAACAAAAATTAGACATCTTCCTTTCATTTTATCAGACCCACAAAGTTAGAATGTCTTTTCCGTTGAGGAAGTCGGCAAGTTAGTCGAGAATGCCCTTGACATTGAGGTGTCTAAGGTAGATAAGGAAGAGGCATCTATGTTTCCATCTTTTGCCAAGTGGTCCAGAACTGTCCATGAAGCTTTCTCATACATGATTTTAGAAGAGTGAAATCATCCCAACCACAAATTGAAAATGTCAAAGAGATGTTAATCCTCAATGATCTTGTAGTGGCTAAGGTAATTAGGTTAATGACTGCCCTTGATAATTCTATTATTTCAGATCCAATAAGTCATAGGCAGACTTCACTGAATATGACATTTGCCAACTGATAACAATCTCACTGCTGGCCTTCAGGGCCCTAAGTTGCTGTGTCATATCTCCATTGCTAGATCTGTAACTTCTGGAACTACTCATGTCATGGACATATAGTCTGCCAGCCCTTAATTTACCTTTTTTTTTACCTAAGCTTAAAACACAAGTGTCTCTTACTAAAGTTATAATTGTCAAAAATGGGATATATTTGGGGAAAAAGGGGATTCCAGGTGCCAACACACCTTCGTCTAGGGGTTAATAACTTAAATCCACATAGCTCGAATAATCACAAGAAAATACTTCTTTGATAGGAAAATGGAGGGTTTAATGCTGTGATGAAGCCTATGAAGGCTAACACACACAGGGTTACATTGGGAATGAAGAATGTAAAGATTGTAACTAACTGCAATTGTTAAATATCTGTGACACAACTAAGGACATACAGGGAGTTCTTATAGGGTGGGATCAAAGGTACATTACTATTGGTTAACTAATATCAAAAGACAATACTAACACTATCACACAACATACAATTTACAATCCTATGGATAAACTAATCTCAAAAGACTATACATACAATTTACAATCCTATAGATACAATCCTAGGGATACAACATCAAAAGACAATACTAACACTATCACACATTATTTACAATCAGACCGTACAGACAATGTAATGCATGATTTACAATTTCCCTTTGATGTGGGCTTCGGGGGGCTACATTTGCACTTAAATAAGTCTCCTCCTGTCCTTTCTGTGAGCATGTGAATTCAACTGGCCAAATGTTGTTTAGTTATGTCAGATCACTTTAACTCCTTTTACACCCATAATGACCGGAATTTATATTTTTAATATAATTATGTTATACTGCTCCCTAAGGTGTCTGACATAGTCTGCATGCTACCTCCACAATAATGATGACACTTTTGATACCTTCTATATATAGGGCAAAATGGGGTGCGTGCCCCAGGCCTTGCACCATGCCAAGGTGAGTGCAGTAGGTGCACAGCACCCATGTGATCCATAACAGAGGCACACAGTAGGGTCATATAACCCAATGTTGTGTTATACTGTTGTAGTAGTGCAGGGGCTGTTCTGAAGATAGCGCGCCACATAACATAAGATAGTGAGCGTGTGTTAGTAACAATGTATGTTTTATCACAGCGCTATCACAAATTAATCAAGGTGTTAAAACATCAACTAAAACTACTTTCTATTTTATATGTATGTAGCCATGAGCATTTTGCATATAGTATTCCTTTCTAATCATTTAGTATTTTTAAAGTAGACCCTTTAAAATTAAAAGATGATTTAACACACGTTAAATTCTTACAGCTTCCACACACATCAATTGCCTTTACTGAGGTTATGGGCACAAAAACAACTGCTTTTGGCTTCAGGAAAGTATGTTCACAGCACCCACTATTACCATCAAATATTCCTTGATCCCGGTTATTTTATTGAAATATATAGTTGCGAGTTAAATAGGCATATTATATATGCTACTTTATACAATAATATATACATATATTTGTTACTGATGTTTGCCGATAAGAAACTTGTTCTAAATATTTAGTTTTACCTAAAAGATTATTTTCTATATGAAACACAAGTAAACTTAAGTTTGGTTATGCACGTACTTCAGTAAAAGGAATGCAAATATCTTCAACTATCTATCACAATAATTACAAATAACAAAATTAAATTTCTATTGTAAAAAATAACTTACAGTACAGAAATCTGATTCCCATGTACCTTTTTACAGGATTTCAGAAGACAATTCCAGTTTCTTTTCAGACATTTACCCCTCCTCAGAAGCAGTGAAGTACAACGTGAAAGTCTATGAAAGTTGTTCTAGGTTGTTCTTTACTGTGAGTGAACGTATTACTGACATTTTTTACCATAAATGGTAAGGTTTGAATATACCTAATGTCCTTGGTGTCGTCCTTCCACAATTTATTATTTAACAAAACTCTCAGTGTAATATTTCTCTAAATATTTATATAAGCTAACTTTGTACCAAGGATTACAAGATGACAATGATCTAACTTGTAAAATAGTATTGTTTTTCCCATCTTGTGTAGTACTGGATAAAGAAGTAGCACGTGCTTTTTATATATATATATATATATATATATATATATATTTTTTTTTTTTTTACATATTTTGCATAAGAATAGATTCGTATTGCTGAACAGGAACAGGACTGTTAAATACAGTGGAGTAGAAAGTCTTCCCAGACAGGCCTGAAACTGGAGGCCCACTGGCAGGGCAGATGGCAGGAAGCCCACTGACAGGACAGACAGCAGGAAGCCCACTGGCAGGGCAGACATCAGGAAGCCCACAGGCAGGGCACATGGCAGGGAGCCCACTGGCAGGGCAGATGGCAGGAAGCCCAGGGGAACTGTAGCAAGGACAAGGGAACTGAAGCAAGGACAGGGGAACTGTAGCAAGGACAGGAGAACTGTAGCAAAGGCAGGGGAACTGTAGCAAAAGCAGGGAAACTGTAGCAAAGGCAGGGCACATGGCTTGGAAGCCCTCAGGCAGGGCACATGGCTTAGAAGCCCTTAGGCAGGCCACACGGCTTGGAAAATAGGTACATTAAGGCAGGACTCAACTCAGGTAACAAGGCTCAGCTGTCCCAAGTAATTGCATATGGGTGCTCCAGAGAGGGAAGGGTGGCCACTAGTGGCTGCAGGTATACATGACATGTAAATAATCAATTGGTTGATGCCAGAGGAGCTCCCTGCCGGCAACCAATAGAGTCGCTGGCACAGACCTTTAACTCCTGGAATCTCCGAAGACCAAGTTACGCAATTAGGAGTTAAAGGTCTGTACCAGCGATTCTATTGGTCGCTCATACAGACCTTTAACTAATGGAGCGGGAGACCAATGGTCCCCCAGGCGGAGTTTCGGCGTCAGGAGTTAAAGGTCCATACCAGCGACTCTATTGAAGAACAGCTGCACTTAATTGGTTGATGGCAGAGGAGGCCCTTGCCAGCGACCAACAGAGTTGCTCGTACGGACCTTAAAATCCTGGTGCCAAAGCTGCTGCGTACCGTGTTAACCCCGTATTAACCCCTTCTAAAAAAAAAACGAACACAAAAATTAGCCCGAACGGAACACACGAACGGGTGAATATTCTTGGAATACCTCCAAACACTGTATAGAAGACCCATGGAAAAAAAGATTTTGTGTTGCAGGTTAGTGCTGAGGAATTGTTTTATCTGATAAATTAATTTATCTGTAGACCTTGAGGTTGCTGCTTTTGTAATCCATGTCATATTTTGGATGACTATCCCTGCTTAAACACTACACTGAGCCCAATTGAAAAAGTTGGAAATAAGTTTTCACTGGCATTTGCAACATGTAGGCAATTTACAGATTTATTAATCTGCGAATTTGCATCCACTCAACTCTTCTGCAGAGTAGTGTATGCATGTTGTAAGTGACTTTTAGTTAGTGTTAATGCTTTAGTGAACTTGTGAGTTTAACTTTTGTCCAGCCTGCACATGCAGCTTAGTGAATAGACATCCATCGGGCTGCAGGGCTTTTGCTTCAGATGGATGGTCGCATGAGAGTAGAAGCCAGCTCAATAAAGCTATAAAACGGTCATTTATTTGACCAACAATCCTGGCTCCAATGTCAAAGCAATCGAAAAAGGGAATGCAAGCCCGAGACATAGCCACTTAATTTAACCCCTTCTTGACAACGTCTGATTTTATTTTTTGTACCCTTCGTGACTATGGCGGTTTTAACATTTCTGCTGTGATCGTGTTTAGCTGTAATTTTCTTCTCTCTAATTTAGTGTACCCACACAAGTTATAGATTAGAGTTTTCGTTAGATACCATTTTGAGCATATCATCTAATTTACTATAAAATAACATTATAAAATATGGTGAAAAATCTAAAAAAAAAACACACACTTTTCTTATTTTTATTTGAAAAATCTTTTACTTATCCACAAAAGCTGTTGAAAAAACCTGCTAAATAGATTCTACTATTTCACCTAAGTTTAGAAATACCCAATGTATTCATGTTTATTTGCAAGTTATACAGAAATAAGCTCAACTAGCTATTTTAAAACCATTTTTTTCAAAACTGGTTATCCTGCCCCATGTGCCATTTGGGACCAATTCAGTTTACCCCATCAAACCATATATTTTTTAAAATAAGACACCTCAGGGTATTTCAAATGCTAGTATTTTAACTCTCTCAATGCATGAATTCTACCACCAGGACCAGAGCAGTTTTGTGCTTTTGCTATGAATTTATTTAACTTTGATCACCCACTAACTCATTTAGTGTACCCCCACACATTATATATTGTTTTTCTCAGCACAAGTAGGGCTTTTTTTAATAATAATAATAATACTTATATATATAAACCCCAATTAGTATGAAGAATATTTAAAATAGGAAAAAAAGGAAATATTTTCAGTTTCACGGTCAGGGTTCTCTAGGGACAAAGGAGTATTAGGGCAGTAGCAGAGTAGAACAGGGCCTGGTACAGGGTAACTGCCCTCTCCCAGGGGTTGGGCACCTAGGATAGTGCAGCCACAAACCAGGGCTCTGACATAGCAGCAGTCCAGAACAAAGCAGAACCAAACTTGGCTGAATGTGGAAATCCGAACAAAACTTGGAGATGTCCAGCAGACACCCTGGAGCAGGCATGAGACATAACGGAACATAGAAATGGGCAAGATGCTGCAGGCTGGGAGTACGGAAGCTAAGCAGAGTATATAATGGAAACATAGCAAGCAAGGAGGACAGAGCAAGGAACAGGGAGACCGAGCAAGAAACAAAGGAAGACAGGACATACCTGGTACAGAACACAAAAAAGGACAGGGAACAAGGCAAGGAACACAGGGGATGGAGTGAGAAGCCAGAATCCTCGGACGCTTCTCCTTTAGGCAAGTAAAGGACATCTTAATTGGGAATGGGGAGAGGAGAGAGGAACCAAAATCCTCAGAAGAATCAGGGAATACGAGGGCAAAGGTACACAAAATACAGACACACAGGAACTAGCCTAGGACTATATGATAACAATTGGAGATTCTGTCACATCATATGGCCATAGTATGCTTAGCCCACCACTACGCCAAAGTACTCCAATATTTGGTGGGTCCTAACGCTAAACCCTGCCTACAGAATTACTAAACAAACTAAACATGAAATCCAAACACATATCAGAGAGAAATACCTGTAGACTGCAGACTGAGACAAACATAACGGATGGGGCACACCTTATAAAGGGAACAGAGCTGAAACAAACAGCAGAACTGGAATCAAGGAATCAGAAGTAGAGAACAGAGCATATGGAAATCCAGCCTGAATGCGACCTGACTTAGAGCAGCCCTTACATTCACCTATTAAAACTATATATATATATAAACAGTGCAAATGGGGGAAAAAAATCCAAAATTGTATTTAGGTATTTGTCCTGTTTTTGGAAACACCTCATATGCCTGGTATTTTCATTTATTTTGGCATTTACAGGGTTAAATATGAATGACGCGCATCGCTGTTTCTAAACAAGATTTTTGTTAAATGTGGTTGCGCCCCAATAGTGGCCAGAAAAAGAAAAACTGCTAAACAAAAGAACATATTTTTTGAAAGTTGACATCCCAAAGTATTTTACTAGGGGCATTTTAACACTTTTGATTTAACCATTTAAGTGCCAGTCTGTCCTAAACATTGCAGTAAAATGTCATTATTTTCATTTTTAACAAACCCATTCTATCCAAGCACAGTATTTCAATACATTTCTTTCCTTGGGTACGTGAAATTACTGAAACAACTTGTGATTTGTATTCAGAAACAAACCCCGATTACAGGAATACCCCATTTGGGTAGCGTATGTCTCTTTGGTACTGCAGGTTCAAAATTGGAACATGTGCATTCAAGTTTTTAAACATAGAATTTTGACAGATTAGTTTGCTGGGTCCAGGTCTCATTTAAGACACAGTAGAGGTCCCATGTTTCATTTTAACCCCCCTAAAAACTTTATATTTCCAAAAACTAGACAGCTCAGGGAATCTAGTTAGGGGCATATTGGCGCACCGGCGCCTTCCAAAGTTAGTCTAACAAAAAAAGAAAATATTTTTCACATCAATTTAGCAGTTTCACCATGTTTATTTTGTGGATATGTGAAAGAACAAAATAGATCTTGATTTGTGTTCAGTAATACCACCCGAGTGCAGCGATACCCCATATGCATAGATAACTCATGTTTCTCAGATACTGTGGAGTCAAAACTAGCACATGCGTATTTACATTTTTTAACTTTTTAAAAACATTTTTATCAGATCACTTGTAAGTGACAAGCTTAGGCCACTGATATTGGTCAGGGAGACCGATCAATAATCAGTGACTTAAAATGTATGCATTTTTTATTAATAATATGTGGGGGGTTTTTTCATTATTACCCTAGATGTCCCCTCTGTCTTTCTAGGACAGGGTCATACAGGGGTTGCTATAATGATTAGATCACTCCTATTGGCCAGGAGTGATCTGATCATCACAAAAATTGATCTGGAAGCAACCTGGACTTTCAGGTCAGTGCTGTTTTTTTTTTGTTTTTTTTTTAACTCTTTCAATGCTGATGCTCCATTGGAGCACAGCATTGACTGATATTTAGTCCTCGCAAGCTTGTGGGGACACATATTAACCCCTGCAATGCCGCGGTGGTATCATACACAATCGCGGCATTAAAAGGGGTTAACACTGCACGATGGCTCTTAACAGACCAAACATACAGCAGGGGAGGGTTGGGGCTCGTCTCCACACTCATGCCTGTGGCAGCAAGGACACAATTGCCAGTACACCAGCGATTGCAGGGAGGAGTCTTTTTGATCACTGTTGTAGGAGTGATCAAAACGTTTGTGGGGGCTCTTTTTTGTCCTGGGCAGACAGCAGCAGCAGTGCCCCCGCTTCATATTGGCTTCACCGTTCTTTGGATAAGGAGGTCTGTAAGAGACTTAGGTCTGAATGACCACGCCCCACTCTCCTGGCTAAGGTGTCCAACACCCCTGAATTTGATCAGTCCTTTGTGACCTTCCTAGCCAAGAACGGGAAGGATGCCAGGAAGGGTATTGAGCAGGGGTTGCACTCCTCTCAGGATAAGCTCCTAGACGAGGCCTTGGCTGAGGGTACCCCTCTAGATGCACACCTGGTTCGAAAGTAGACTCAATGGGTGCTCTGCCTCCTGGGCAACGCAAACTGTGCCATCTCTGAATGTCGCAAGGCTGTCCTGTTCAAGTTAGATGCAAAGCTGGTGGAGTTTTTTAGAAGCCTCTACTGCCTACCGGTCTCACTACCGCAGCCCATTCCCACGCGGAGCTACCCGAGGCAGAGGGTATTCGTCCTTCCATTGTACTTCCTCCACTTGATCTTCCTTGCATGTCTGTTGCTGGTTCAGGCATTTTCTAAGGAGCTCATCTGTGGGTGGCACCTTACTGATGTACTCCCAGATGCTCTTGGTTTCATCCAGGACAGTGTCTTTGACACTTACCAGACCCTATCTGGCTTCTTTCCAGCTGGTGTACAGTCTCTGGGTGTTGGACTTGGGGTGGAAACCTCCGTACATTGTAAGTAGCTTCTGGGTTCTTCATGTAGGCAGCTTATGTGTCCTCCATTGGCCAGCTCACTATGCCGGCAGTGTATCTGATGACTGGCAGGGCATATGTGTTGATGGCGCAGATCTTGTTCTTCCAATTGAGCTGGCTTATCCTTTGGTGGTACTTGGATGTTGCTGCCTTTCTTCACTATGTTGAAGAGCTGGGTTACTAGCGGTTTCTCATTTAGTGTCTTCTATCCATCCGTAGTTCTTTCATACGCTTCATATATCTCCTCACATTTAATCTGCTGTGGTACTAGCACTCCGTCAGTTCTTGGTTCTCTTTTCTTGTCCATGTATGGTTTGTTCCAGCAGACCACTTGTCATCACATTGTCCTGGTTGCCTTGTTAATCTGGGCAATGTCCGAACGCCCATGACATTGCTCTTAACCACATCTAAGTAGAGACTTTTAACAACATGATTGAGTTTCTTAGTTTCTGTTATATTCTGTTACATTTACTATTTGGTTTGCAATTTATCAAGAAATAATGGACCGGAAATTAAGTTTGTACTTTTACATTTGTATTTTGTGATAAATCAAAAGGAAGCGTAACGTGCAGCAAGGGGTCTAGAAGACCGAATGCCACTCAGCAGACAACAAACCAACGGATCCTTCCTGACACCAAGACCCACCACCGGAACATGGGCCACCGAAATGACATCTCCAGGAGCAGCGGGAACCCTGCGATCAGTTCCAAACAATTGATGTGTAAATCGCGTTCTTCGGGGGTCCATAGCCCCCCTGTAGCAATCTCGCACAGGGCTGGTGTCCGAGTTCCAAAACATGGAACTGACCCAAAGATGCCACACTTCCATGTGAACGAGCCACCCGCGCTTCGTCTGAGAGAGCAATCAGATGGTCGTACGAGACAGATGCGCAAAGATGATAAGTCTTTAACCGCTGTAGAGCCCTGTAGTGCAGGGGACCCGGGAAGATAGCTTGAATAGACACCAATAGGAGGCCGATAACCCTGCCGAGGTCCCTTAGCGAGACAAACTGACAGCTGAGAAACCTCCGTCTCTCTTTCTTGCTGGACAACACCTTGGTGTGAGGTAGCTTGAGCACTGCCTACCACCGTGAAGCCCAGAAACTGAAAAATTGGGTAGTCTGCCCACAACAGGAATAGGAAGAAAAATGGGAATGACCCTTACCTGAGGACTGAGGTCTTCCCTCTGAAGGACGAATATCCTCTGCCTCAGGTAGCTCCGCGTGGGAATGGGCTGCGGTAGTGAGACCGGTAGGCAGTAGAGGCTTCTAAAAAATGGGGTCTGGAGCTTAGTGCACAAAAGCAGTGTCCCTAAAGAAATGGTTTGGGACACTAAGGCACAATAATGCTAATGTGAGGCTTGCCCAGACTGTTCGCACAAAGTTGAAAGTATAGCATTGTCCCAAATGTCTTGGTATGCTGAAAGATTAAGAGTTCCCTTCACTGGAAGTAAGGGGCCTAGCCAAATCTGGAAAAACAGACTCTTCTCTACTTTTTAGTTGGCACAATGCAGTCAGGCAGGTAACGTTTTCCTTGCATCCACCACACCCAACTGCTAAACAGAGAAGCATGATTCGTCACTCCACAGAACACGTTTCCACTGCTCCAGAGTCCAGTGGCGGCATTGTACTTGGTGATGTGAGGCTTGCATGTAGTTGCTCGACCACAGAACCTCATTCCATGAAGCTCCGGCCATGGAAACCCATTTCATGAAGCTCCTGCCACACAGTTTTTGTGCTGATATTAATGCCAGTGGAAGTTTGGAGCTCTTCAGCTATGGAAGTGTGGGTGACTGTTATGCACAACGCACCGCAGCATTCAGTGACCACGCTCTGTGACGTTAGGTGCTATTCCACTTCATGGTTGCTGCTGTTCCTAAACGTTTCCACTTTCAAATAATACCACTTACTTTTGATCTAGCAGAGATGAAATTTCACGAACTGACTTATTGCAAACGTGGCATCTTATCATAGTACCACACTAGAATTCACTGAGCTCCTCAGAATGACCCATTTTAATGGGTCTGATTGAAATGCCTGAATTCAATAAATAAGACACGTGTCCCAATATTTTTTTCCATATAGTATATACACATATAATGAGGCACAACAAAAATGTACAAGCTCACACACGTTTTCTCCTGCATACTTACATGAGTCGGAGTCCAGTCCAGCTTGCATACTCACTACTGCTAATTGGTGCAAGCAGATAAAAGCAAGCAACTATAAACCCACAAGTTACAAGTGTGCAGGAGGCATGTTGTCCACTGCACAATGTGCATTATTATTATTATTATTATCTTTTTTTTTATTACAAAGTACAAATATTAAATGGACATAATACAATACAAAACATAATAAAGATAAAGTCATACATACATAAAGACTTACAAATATAAACACATACATTTGTGGATTGATTTGTCTCTTTAGTTGTATAATATATAATTAAATCATTCTAGTACGTTAAACTATCGAAGGGTCCAAAAATATGCTTGTTTTTTCTATTTCGGCCAACTTTTAGCGAAATGGATATAAAGTAAAATACCTATTATCAGTCTAATTTACCCTCTAGGAGGATTTTAATCCAATTATCCAATTTTTCCTGTTTTTTGTTATTTCCTCGATCTTGTGTTAATATCAGCTTCTTCATATAACATTGATGTAAGATTTGTGATCTTACTTTTGGCCACAATATTGGGTCTGTAGATCTCCAGTTCCTAGCTATTACCATCTTAATGGCTGTCAAGAGGTGTAGTAAGATTTGTAAATCTTGGCTTGTTGCTTTAGGCAAATTAATATGTAGTAGGGCTCTGTCTGGAGTTAAATTCCAGTGGGGACCGAATAAGTTTATAAGTTTTTCCGATATTTTCATCCATATTCTATTTACTGTAGTGCAGCTCCACCATATGTGGAGAAAATCTCCCTTAAAATACCCACACCTCCAGCAATTCGAGATGTTGTTAGAATACATTTTTGCTAATGTCGAGGGAACTAAGTACCAGCGATTCATGAGTTTATATTGCAACTCGTTCAGATTAAGGCAATGTATGTTTTTATAGGTTAAGTTCAACGCTTTGTTCCAATCCTCTATTGTTATTTTGCTTCCTAGATAATTCTCCCATTTTTTCATGGCCACAGGGGTATAGTCTTTTTTCAATAATGTTTCAATAATGTTCTAAATTTTTAAGTTTAGATTATCAATATTATTTTCTATAATAGAGATAGGAAGAGTCATTATGATCTTATCTTTTAATCCCATCTTATTTTTTATCCAGTTCCAATTTTTGAGAAGCTGTCTCAAGACTGAGCTATTTGCATGTTCCATAATTTCAGTGGCCTTTTTGTTCGAAATCCAAAAAAGAGATTGTACATTTTTATATGGGTAATTTAGTGGGATTTCTCCTCTATACCAAGGTTCTTGAATTGCTTCGTTTCTCTGGGTTATACCTGCTTGTAGTAATAGGACTGTAGTTTATTCTTTGAGATCAATTGAAATTTCAATCTTGGCTTCCTAGCACCCCATATAAATCTATTAAAAGATTGCTGTATTATCTCCAACCAACTATAGGGTATACTTAGAGGGATCATCCTAAACACATATAAAAACTTTGGTAGAATATAAGCCTTAACTGTATTTATCCTCCCCCACCATGAAATAAATAAACTTCGCCATTTTTTAAGGGAAAGATTAGTTTCTTTTATCAAGGGAAGGAGATTGATCTCCATCCAGTTATTTGGAGTAGCTGAGATTTTAACTCCCAGATAACATAGTGATTGATTGGCCCAACTTAATCCTATTCTCTCTATTTCTTGTTTTTGTTTAGTATCCAGACAAAATGGTAGAGCAATTGACTTGTTTATATTTAATTTATAATTAGAAACGGAACTATATTGATGTATTAGTTCCATTGCCTGTTTCAATGAGTTTAGGGGATCTTTAATCGTGAGCAATACATCGTCCGCATATAGCTTTATTTTTTGTAGCTCCCCCTCTCCACTACCTACAATTTCTGGATTAGCTCTTATATCTCTCGCTAAAGGCTCCAGTGATAGAACATAGAGCAGGGGAGAGAGGGGACAACCCTGTCTTGTACCATTTGAGATAGAGAACCAGTTAGATTTTATTCCGTACCCAATTACTCTACCCGTAGGTTTACCATAGAGTGCCATAATGGCCTGTAGAAAATTCCCCCTAAATCCAAAGGCATTCATTGTTTCGGCCATGTATCTCCAGTTGACCCTGTCGAAAGCTTTCTCAGCATCTAATGACAGGGACAGCTGGGGAGCACTCTTTTGCACGTTGTCTTCAAATATGCCCACCAGGGCCCTCATATGATTAACCGCAGATCTCCCTTTTATAAATCCCACTTGATCCTTATGGATCAACTGTGGCAACACTACACTTAGTCTCTGAGCTAAGATTCCTGCATATATCTTTATATCTGTGTTTAAGAGAGATATGGGTCTGTAGCTGGTTAAGTTATCTGGGTCCTTCCCTGCTTTTAGTATTGGTACAATATTTCCTCGTAGGAGTTCCTCCGGTAGTTCCCTTTTGTCTATGCCTTCATTGAATGCTCAAACTAAATATGGAGATATCTCGTCCAGAAACACTTTATAAAAGGTGGCATCATCTGTCTATAGTCTGATTAGAGAGTTTAGGGAACGATCTTTCCAAAAAATATTCTTTTAAATCGGTTTCTGTAGCTTTAGGTGATAAATAGGATTTTAGATATGATCTTATCTTCCCTTCTCTTCTTTAGTTGGTTAGACAACATTTTGTCAGCCCTGTTTCCTTTGTAGTATCTTCTAGAGTTCAAAATCATTAGAGCTTTATTGGTGTTTTCTAATAGTTGGGAATTTATCTTATCTTTTATTATTTTAATTCTATCTGTGTTGAGTTTAGTAGGATTCTGTTTATTAAGCTTATTTAGTTGGAACAAGGTTATATACAGGTCCGACAATTTCGCTTCTGATTTTTTCTTCACATATGCACCCAATTTAATGAAATATCCCCTAATGACAGCTTTGTAGGTACACCATAAGTTTAAAGCTGTTGTATTCCCTACGTCATTTTCCATAAAAAAATGTTTGTTTTTTTTTGTAAATATGTTTTTATTAAGTTTTCAAAAAGGGGAACAGAAATATAAGGGAGTCCAAAAGTAGAACAGGAAGGTACAAATACCGAAAAAGTACCCGGCGCAGCGGGTCACGAACCGTCAAAAGTACAAAGTACAGAAGCACGAGGTAAACTCCCCGCAAGGAGAGTCAACAGTACCCAAAACAGGACCTCCCAAGAAGGAAAAAGACAAGAAGAAAAGAAGAGAAAGAAGAGGAGGACAGAAGACCAGAAAAAGGAGCAACAGAAGAAAAAAGGGAAAGGTCCGACAAGACGGGGAGTGGGAGAGGAACCAAAGGCAACAAACAAGAACAGGACAAGCAGAAGCGACAAGAGACAAAAAAAAAAAAAAGGGGGGGGGAGGGACAGACACGGAAAAGGGCCTTCCACAAAAGGGTTGACACGAAAAAGAGCCTCACACTTGGAGCAAGGACCCCTAGGAAGTCTCCCCCAAAAATGACAGTCAACCAAGTCTGGGAATAACTGACGGAGCGATCTTCCGAATGCGCCGCCAATTCCTCGAGCGAGCGGATTTTCTCAACCTGAGCAATCCATTCACCAACAGAGGGTGGCGTGACAGATTTCCAATGGAGAGGGACAAGCGACTTCGCCGCCGTAAGTAAATGGCGAACCAGAGATTTTTTATAGCTAGAGATAGGTTGAGTAGTATGGTGGAGCAAATATGGACCAGGTAAAAATGGGGGTGGGTTATCAGTAAGGCGCGTGATGATCCTGTGCAACTGCGACCAAAACGGGACGATAAGGGGACAATCCCACCAGAGATGAAGCAGCGTACCAGGGGCCGTCCCGCACCTCCAGCACACATCCGACACATCCGGGAAGGCCCTATGAAGGAGAACTGGAGTCATATACCATTGAGTTAGCAATTTATATGAGGTTTCTTGAGCCTTGGTAGCACGCGAGCTTTTGTGCGTGAGAACAAAAATTTTGTCCCACTCCGCTGGAGTCAAAGAGGTGTTCAACTCACGCTCCCAGAACCCCTGGAATCGTAAAGGTGCAGTCCCTTGTTTCCGGAGCAGCAACAGGTATAAGATGGAGATGCCGTGGGCAGGGAGGGCAGCGCCGCTACACAGGTGCTCAAAGTCAGTAAGATCTCTCGTGAGAGCATGTTTCCGACGAATGCTCCGCCAAAAACTGGAAAGCTGCAAGTAGTGAAAGCGATCCACAGCCGACGGGGTGCGGTCCCCGAGAATGGATTCCAGAGACCGGAGTTGGGTTCCAGATAAAAAGTGAGAGAGAGGAGTAGAGTCAGCAGAGGAAGACCCCAGGAAGGAGCCCCCCCCGTCCAGGAGGGAAATCCGGGATGCTTCGAATGGGCGTCTTGGGAGATGAATAGGTGGTAAGATCTCGGGACCGGTGAAGGGAATGGAGAGTCCAAAGCGTAGCAGCAATCAGAGGGTGAGCCCGAGCAACCGTCCTGGCATATTGTAGTGGCAGCCAGGGAAGACGGCACACCTGTTGGCCCACTAAACAAGTCTCAATGTCCACCCATAATTTATGCGGGGGTCGGTGCGACCACTCGAGGACTCGCAGCAAGTGACAGGCATGGTAGTACGTGCGTGGACAAGGCAGACCCGCACCTCCAGCCGACTTGGGGAGAATCAAAGTCGAGAACTTCGTCCTAGGACGCCTGTTGGACCAGACAAACTGTAAAAACATGGATTTCAGTGAGGCGAAGAAGGCCAGTGGGAGCCGAATCGGGATGGTCTGGAAGAGGTAAAGTATCCTAGGCAGCACATTCATCTTCAACGCATTGATTCTACCAAACCAAGAGAGGTATTGCGGCGACCAGCGACGGAGATCCGCCCGTAACGTGGACAGGAGCGGGAGAAAGTTGGCAGAGTACAGGAGGGACAGATCCCTGGTGAGCCAAATTCCTAGATACTGGAGTCTATCGACACACCACTTGAAAGGAAAACTGGATTCCAGCTGTAAGGCCTGCGACCGTGGTAAAGTCAAGTTCATAATCTCCGATTTGGAGGCGTTGATTTTAAAATTCGAAAGCTCGGCATAAATATGAAATTCTCGGAGGATATTCGGGAGAGACACAGTTGGGTTAGAAATAATAAACAAAAGGTCATCGGCGTAGCCAAGCACTTTATGATGAGTGTTGCCAATTTCCAAACCCATAATATCCGGGTGACGTCGGATAGCCTCCAAGAACGGTTCAAGCGCTAGTATGAAAAGCAGGGGAGAGAGCGGACAACCCTGCCTGGTGCCGTTCGAGATGGGGAAGGACTCCGTCAGGACACCATTGATCCTAAGCCGGGCAGAAGGACGAGTGTATAGGGACTGCACCCAGCGATGCATATTAGGGCCGAAGTTCAGGTGATCTAGAACTGCAAACAGGAAGTTCCAGTCCAATCTGTCAAACGCCTTTTCAGCGTCGGTTGACAAGACGATAGCTTTCTTCCCCATAGTAGACGTAGCGTGAATGAGATTGAGAGCGCGGAATGTGCTGTCCCTGGACTCCCTCCCCATCACAAAACCGGTCTGGTCCGGGTGAACCAACTGGGGGACAAGGGTTTTCAGTCTGGTAGCCAAAATTTTGGAGAACAGTTTGAGGTCCGTATTAAGCAAGGAGATCGGCCGGTAACTGCTGCACAGCTCCGGATCCTTCCCTTCTTTGGGAATCAGGGAAATGGTGGCCATCAAAGAGTCAGCAGGAAAATCGTGACGATCAACCAAGGCATTTAACGAGGACACCAGATGGGGGCCAAGGATGCCGAAGAATTTCTTATAATAGGGTAACGGAAAGCCATCAGGACCTGGACACCTGCCAGCTTTAGACGACTTGAGCGCCATTTCTAGCTCGAGTAGAGAGATAGGGGCCTCCAAACTTTCCGCAACTTGAGGAGTAAGTTTCCTGGACAAGTGCTGAGCAAGATACTCCGAGATCCGCTCCAACCTCCGGGATTGGGGACCACGGCCACCCTCCGAAGAGAGATTATACAGCTGAGAGTAATACGTAACAAATGCATTCATCATAGTGTGAGGCAGTCTATGGAGAACGCCCGTCGAAGATCGAACGTGAGGGATGTAACACACCTTACGCCGCTGGCGGAGAGCCCTAGCCAGATAGTTTCCAGGTTTGTCCCCATGTTCGTAATATAACGCCTTCAACTTGAGAAAGGACTGACGAGCCTGAGAAACGAGGATAGATGACAACTCCCTCCTATACTCGAGCAATTGCTGAAGATCCGCAGATAAAAAAATGTTTTGTTATCTTCTTTATGTATTCGATATCAACCCCTTTTTTAGGTTAGGTTAGGATTTAGTCTCCAATCTGCTCTCCATTTTCCCCTACTCTCATCGATATCCATTGAGACCAAATTGTGATCTGACCATGTGATTTCGTGTATTTTTAAGTTTTTTGCCTTAAGCGCTAAGTTACTATCCCCCACTATTAAATCTATGCGAGAATATGCACAATATGATTTGGAAAAACATGTAAAATCTCTTTCTGTCGGGTGAAAAATTTGCCAGATATCATATAATGCATGTTTTTTTAATAACGATTTAAATCTTTGGGCTTGTGAAAGAAGATTTCGATCTTTAGTAGGTCCTTTTGGGGACATCTTATCTAAGCAGGGGTCTAAAACACAATTGAAATCGCCCATCCATATTAAAAGGCCTTGTTTTACCTTTAATACTTTATCTAATAATTTAATCAAATACTTAACTGGGGAGTGGTTAGGCGTATATACATTGAGTAGTGTAAATAGTATATTGTTGATTTCTACAATTGCTATTATGAACCTTCCCTCAGGGTCAATTTCTACATGTTTAAGCTTCAAATCTAATCCTTTGGAAAATAAAATAGCCACCCCTCTTTTTTTATCTGTTTTCAGTGATGCTTTTATGGAGAAGGGGAATCTTTGGTTATTTAAATCAATTTTATCCATAAGTTGCCGATGGGTTTCCTGAAGGAAACAGACATTTATTTTTTCTTTCCAGAGTCTCTGCTGTACTATATCTTTTTTTTGGACGGAATTGAGACCCTGGGTATTTATTGTGCCGAATCTTATCATATCTATTAAATCTGAAGGATAATTATGTGACCCCAGTAGCGTCCCGTACTAGTAATATGATATAAAACAGAGATATGAATCCACATATAAAACATTCAACACATAAAAAACAACAAAATGATAAGTGGGGCATCCCCTGATGTCTCCACTTATATCCGCAATATATCCCCCTATTTTTGATGCGGATAAATATTGCCATCTTGACTATGGAAGTGTGGGTGGCTGTTATGCACAACGCACCGCAGCATTCAGTGACCACGCTCTGTGACGTCAGGTGCTAGTCCACTTCATGGTTGCTGCTGTTCCTAAACGTTTCCACTTTCAAATAATACCACTTACTTTTGATCTAGCAGAGATGAAATTTCACGAACTGACTTATTGCAAACGTGGCATCTTATCATAGTACCACACTAGAATTCACTGAGCTCCTCAGAATGACCCATTTTAATGGGTCTGATTGAAATGCCTGAATTCAATAAATAAGACACGTGTCCCAATATTTTTTTCCATATAGTATATACACATATAATGAGGCACAACAAAAATGTACAAGCTCACACATGTTTTCACCTGCATACTTACATGAGTCAGAGTCCAGTCCAGCTTGCATACTCACAACTGCTAATTGGTGCAAGCAGATAAAAGCAAGCAACTATAAACCCACAAGTTACAAGTGTGCAGTTTATGGAGCGCTTAATACAATACATAAATTCAAGGGATATGACAAGACAAGAATTGACAGACTAAGACAAACCGATAGGGGTAATTAGGGGTAATACTAAAAAAATACATTGGGGAAAGCAGAGTCCACCCATGCCTTTAACCCTCATCCCCATCTTGTGTGTGTTAATAGACTTCTATGTCCCCTTAATTATTCTCCTTATTGTTACATAGCTCTACCACTACACATGTGGTATGGTGACTCCTTTTATAGATATTTTAAAACCCTTTTGCATTTCTCATTTAACTCTAACAAACTTAAAGTTGTATATTCTTGCATTCACTCGCAAGCAATTGGTATGTTATTGATGATGCAGGTTACTTTGTGAGGGTTAGTGTGCTAGTGCATGCAACTTCAGTGCAGTCTGGCCATTTTAATGAAATGCTAATACTGAAGTCACCTGTTGCTTGTAACCATGACAATAACTCTAGCTTCAGTCTCACTGTCAAAAGGGGTTGGACCTATCAATACAGCCACGCCCACTTATTGGGAGTTTGTCAATATGCATTTTTATTACATATAAAATTGGTATTTATGGAAAGGTGTGGAAAAAATGACAATAGTTAAAAATGAAATATGGCATTAATTTGAATGCATTTAATGTTTTAAAAAAACTGTTCCAAATTGGGTCCTTATAACTGAAAAATCAAGATTTCATCTGTTTTACACATAAGTGAAAGATATGTTTCTGTAGGAAGAAAAAGCAGATAAACAGTAACTAATATATATTGATAATAATAATAATACGGTAATTGTTTTACTACAAATAAACATGGGTTTTACATACATATATACACAGGAAGGTTCCGTTACGATAATCCTGTCTGATAAATTTCCAATGTATAATATATGTAACTTATTTTATTCCGAAAACGTACTGTTTATCTCTAATTTGTATGCACCGGTGTTCGTTAAGTTATCATAGCCAAGGCTGGTGCTGAAAGCCAATTTAATATTTCAGCAAACCGTCACCGTTCACACGGCCGGTTAGATTAGCATGCAGGGAGGCAGATGCAGTTAGTTTCCCCCCCATTTTTGTCTCCCTATAGTACAGCAGCCTATCCCCGTGGGAGCCGTGAGTGGACGTGAGTGGAAAAGACAAGAAAAAAAAAAGACCTGTTTTTTTTTATACTCATTCCGTTATGTAATGAGGTGGCAGCTCTTATCTATGGGAACCTGGAGAGCATTTTGACTGGAATAATAACGGAGGGGACCGTGTATGAGGCAGCGCGTTTATGACTGAGAGCAGCAGGGTGGGGGGAAATATTCTCAGCCTTTAGTGTCGGTTGAAGGCTGAGCTGCCGCCTTTTGTGTGTTTTGTGCATTTCGTCGAGAAATCGTTTCAACCCGATTTGTATTCAAAGGAGATTTTAAGTCATTTCAAAATGGGTGCAGTGATGGGCACGTTTTCCTCCCTACAGACTAAGCCGAGAAGACCATCCAAAGGTAAGAATGATTTATTAAAAAAAAACCGCCGTTCCGATTAGTAATCCTTTAAAATGTGCAGTTTTTAGCCAGTTTAAGCATTGCACGCAATAAACTCCAGGGCTGCATGTGTTGCTATCTGACGAGAAACGTTAACGATTTAGACAGAAGAGAGAAAATGGGGGCTGAACATCACAACAATATTGCATGTAGTCGTGCATTATGGAAGAGCCTATGGACATTAATCCGGTTTATGCATTTAAGAATATGCCAGGCTTTCAGACAAAACCCAATGAGGGAAATAATATCACCTCAAATTGCCTGTTTACTACACTTATTATTATTATTATTGTTATTATCTTACATTATGTCTTGGTTATAAGCCACTCCAGCGTATAACTGAAAAAATAAACCAGTGCACTGAAGTATGATGTAAAAGGTGAGGAAATGTGGTGTTAAAAGATTGACAGATACCTGGACCTAGGAGTTCAGACTGAATCATGTCTGCAGTATTATAAACCATTGCTTCATGTTCTCATCTGTTGACTATACGTAATATCTTTTGATCTCTGCACTTTTCACTCATTTTATTGCATCGATGCAACTGAAAATTCATGCTTGAACGCTCTGATCATTTTATGGAGTTTAAAGATGTCTAATAACAGGTCTTTTTAGCTTTGTAGTTGCTTCTCATCACATTTTTTTTCTTTTTCAACCACAAATTTACCTCTACGGTTTAGAGCAAAAATACACATTATATTTACCCCACTGAAGTTTCGGAAAAACAAGAATATTAATAGTATTCCACTGGAGACCGCCATTCTGTAAAGGTCCATGAACCTGGTTGTGTGAATGAAGAGTATTGTTTGAAAATGTTCTTGAAAGATAAAATAAAACCTACCTAATCTTTTATGTTCAAGTTGTACATAGTCCGGAATTAATATTTGCAAACCCAATAAAAGTTACCACATATTGACTTATTTTATTTCTCGTGCTTAAAAAAAATGCAAGTAAAGTAACAATTTTCAGATTAAATATAGATTTATTTTTTTAACCATACATTTACTTATACAGTTTAATCAACTTTGTTTTTTATTTGAATATGTTTTTTTTTTTTAAATGTTACGGCTGAAGTATAATAGGAAATGTTACATTTAAAATATTACAATATGGTGTTTACTGTAAAAACGCAGTAGAAGGATTTGTTCAGACTCTATTTTTTCCCTGCTATTCAAAGACTGTCAGAAAAGGATTTCACATGAAACTGAGAGAGCCACAGCTGCTCCTGCTCACCATAAGTTCTGGCCAAAGGACATTTGTTGACATAGTCAATGGAATTGCATGATATATCATTATATATATATTATACATAATACATATGCATTTATCTGTATTATGTTCATCACTATTGCTGGTGGAGAGCAGCAAAGGTCTGTCTCTCCACATGCACAAAACTTTACATCAGTGCTTCTTAAATACTATGGGCTCCAGGCTATGACATCATACCAAGCACTGTTTGCCTACATGTAACACCACAGGGGACGGCTTTATGCAGGAGAGAACCAGATTTAATGAATAGTTACATAGTGGCCATTAAGTTGACTAAAAGAACAGACTGACATTTGTTTTGTTTGTTCGTGTTAGATAATTATAACTTCTTGAAATAGTAACCATTCTTTTGAAATAGATGTAAAATCTGGACAGACTAACAAGAAGCGCTAGAAAATAGCAATAGGCCTAATATGTATTTCTCAGAAAAAGGGTGAGGAGGTAAAGTTAATTAAGGAATATATCATAGCTAATGTACCCTTTCATAAATGATGTTTAAAAGGGCAAGAACCCCACAGTATATGCAATAGGTAGGTCTGTATTCATATGCTTTTTAGGTTCAACCAGCCCTTTTCTGCAATGTCTGAATGTGAAACTAGCTGTACAGTATGGTAATATAATGGAGAAATATTTGCATGTCTCAGACCTCCTGCCTCATGTTATAAATACACAATTTTTTATTCTCTTTGCATTTTACGAAACCAACATCATATTTTAAATGTTTTCTCAAGGGGTTATGTTGACATAGTAAAATTATTATTAGAGATAAACGTGTCACCATCTCTAATTTTTATGGTAAGCTAGATATTTATTTCTGGCATATACTCTGCTGGGCCAAACTGACCAGCCTAAATACCCACTTACTTTGGCTCCCTGCCACACTGAGTTTACTTGGCTCTGGAAAACCATCCCCAGGCAGTGCACTCTGTTCCTTGAATGTAGTGTCACTCTTGATGCTAGGAACACCTTTCAGAGCCTGCCGTGCCCTGGGAGCACAGATGAACCCCCTCAACAGTCACCCTGATTGTGAGGCTTCAGAGAGTTTAAATGTTAAAAGAGTTTAAATCACATCATGTATTTGTTGCAAGCTTTATGAAAATCCTAGACCAGATTATGCAAACCAGGCTTGGACACTTAGTCTGTTGCAAAACTTGTGTTGGAGCATTGGACTGCCCTGTTCACCAAATGTTCTACCCCAGGGACTCATACACATGAGTTGCACATCTGGGCACAAAATCTGCACAAAACCTCTCCCTGGGGCTGTTCAATTTCACAGTGGTTAAACATGAGTGCAAGGAATGTGTGTTTTAATGACATATTTATAGGGGTAGACAAGTGTGTCCTGCTGAAAAGAAAAAGAGTAAATTTGATAACAATAATACCTTTATTGGCTAACTGAATGGCAAGCTGTGAATACTTAGGGTTATTCTCCAGTAATACTTTTAATTTGGAACTAGAATTTTTCATACATTCATACAGTAAGACCCAGATAGCAAATTGTACTAGAGATTGCTAATTGAGATTATAGTAGCACAGTGATGTCAGGGGAAATGCAAATCCATGATTACACAATTCAGTATTAAATTAAACATTTGGCACACACACAATATCTTTAGCTATTAGGAACTACCCCACACCATGTGCCTGTATATTAATTGTGTAGATTGTGTGCCATAGACTTTTGGGTTTATTTACTAAATGGAGAGTTGTCAGGAGAGTTTGCAGGATGTTTGTTGTTAAACTCTCTCACTTCACTATTCATTATGAAATACAAACACTGGCAGGTTCTTCAGAAAGCTATCCTGGTATAATACAGAAGTTAATGGGTGAGGAGACTTTGAAGAAGTACTTTGCCGTCAAAGCTCCTCCTGCAGCAGAAGCTTACTGGGGTTGGACTTTCATAATGTATAGTGCAATCATGTAGTTGATACCTCAGCTTTCCTGCAAACTCTCCTGGCCTTTCTCTAGTGAATAGACCTGTCTATCAAGTACTTACAAGTACAGTGTAATGGGTCAAATGTTGGCATGAGTTTGTATTCCCATCTCATTCTTCCTCTCCGTGTCTGAAAGTTTCTCCCAAGTTCCCCTAAGATCTTAATACAGACAAGAGGCTAGAAGAAATATTTCTATGTCGCCTTCATTTCAGGTTTCCTTACCAGAGGGGCTGAAACCGAGTTTAAAGGGCGTTCTGGGACATTAACATTAAATAGGCATTTTACTGTATTGAGCTGAGTGTTAGCAGATGATACATGAAGATGATTGATCAGTGTGCCTGATGACTAGCAGGCAGACTTATTGATATGTATTGTGCATGTCTTTAGTACTAAATATTAATATAAGGTATGAGGCAGAATATCATGATTTACATGCAGCACATATGGTAAGGGGCTAGATGCGAGCATACATACATATAAATGGAAGCTTCTCTCAGTAAATGAACAAGAGTAATGTTATACATGTTAAGATTTGTGGTTGCTCAGAGGTGTTTTGTGTGGTGTGTAGCACTGTTTTTTTTGACCATCAATGTGTTAAGATTTTTTTCCAAGTTTGAGATTATTACTAAAATAACAATGTTAGGAATTTACCCCTGGTTTAAAAGAGGATTCCAATCACATGGTCTATGTAACCCACCATCCCAGTTTAGGCTCCTTAGAGCTCTCCAACTTCGAGGGCACTGACTTCATGATGGCCAGCCGCACTAATGGGCATGACACTTGACACCTTGGGCAATGCTATGCTTCCAACTTTGTGGGAACAAAAAGTTTGGGGAAGGCCCTTTTCTATTCCAGCATCACTGTGTCCAAGCGCACAAAGCAGGGTCCATAAAGACGTGATTGGATGATTGGACGGAAACAGTCCAAAATCTTGTGGAAAGCTTTCCCAGAAGAGTGGAAACAATTTCTAAAGGGTTTTCTAATGATCAATTAGTTTTGATGTGTCATTGAAACACAGGAGTGATAGTTGCTGATAATGGAACTCTATATGCATACCTGGGAACTCTCTGGGTTTGGCCCGGGAGAAGCTCCGGTTCTCTGGAACAACACCCGAATCCTCCAGGTCATGGGAGCAGGATCCTGACACGCCTCACTCCCTGCCCATTTCCCTTTTAAATAGGGGTGTTTCCTGCAATATCAGAAGTTCAGACATTTCCTGCCATTGATATAATCACTGACGTTGCAGGGGAATCCCTTTCATGTGGCAGGAGTGTGCGATCAGTCAATGTGCAGGCGGGTATGCTGCAGCCGCAATGACAGAGCCGTTATCGGGCTGCAAACAGCAAACAGAGTGCTCCCCATAAGATTCCTATAGATTGCTATACAGAGGAACCCGACATGGGAACCCTTTTGGTGTTCTGGCGAACACCCTGTTATACAAAATGTCTTATATAATGTAGTTATATATAATACAGGCATTCATAATTCACATGAGTTCATAAAAAAAATACAAGCCTATCAAGTTCAACCCTACTGTTGATGCAGGGGGTAGTAAACCCCACGCTGAAGTGATTTCCAGTTGCAATCTGATTTGTCACTGTATCAACTATAACTACACGCTAACTGGTCTCCTCTTCTCCTGCCTTTCTCCACTCCAATCCATTTGTCTCACTTCCCCCCTCAACCACTGACTAGATTGATTGCTCACAAGAGTAGGCTCTCTTCCTTCTGTACCAGTACAATTTCTTATTAAAACACAATCTATAAAATATCTATATGATCCGTGGCAGTACAAAAGCTAAAACAGAAAAATTATCTTCAAAACATGTCACAAGCGCCCTGTCCGTGGGCCATCCCGCCAAGCTCCCTGTCCGTGGGCCATCCCGCCAAGCTCCCTGTCCGTGGGCCATCCCGCCAAGCTCCCTGTCCGTGGGCCATCCCGCCAAGTGCCCTGTCAGTGGGCTATTCCGCCAAGCGCCCTTTAAGTCACTATCCAGCCAAGCACCCTGTCAGAGGGCCATCCTGCCAGGTGCCTTGTCCTGAGAACAATCCAGCTCCTGCCCTGTCCGTGAGCGTCCATTCTGTTCAGCCTGGCTGGCTAGTCGCAATCCTGCCTTGGCACACCCCCTTTCTCACTGCTTGTTCCTGTCTGTACTCTCAGTCCATTTGTCTGTCTTGTCTGTACTCTCCAGTCCAGCCTGTACTATCCAGTACTACCTGTACCTTACAGTAATTAATCATGCAATGTTGGGTACAGGCAGAGTCCTTTGTCTCCCTTGCAGCTAGGCTCCTCCCTGACTTTCCTGCCTGGGTTGTAACAGTAACAAAAATAATCACTATGTCTCACTATACTAGTCTGTTGCAATGTCACTAATAACAATGATTTTAAAAGAGAAGTACTCAAATGTATCTGTAATCTTGCAACTACAGATTATTAGTGATATATTTAATAGATGAGAAAATTGCCAATTTCACAAATATCCTAAAACATTTTAAACATCATTGCCATATTTTCAGGTTATAAGATGCAGTCTCATAATCTGTCATATGCAATAATTAGATAATTTGTTCGATTATAAGATGAGGTGTTTTTTTCAGAGCAAATGCTCTGAAAAATACCTGTCGTCTTCTATTCGAGGTAGTGTTAAAATCTGACCTCAAATAGAGTTCTGACTACAAGCTGCAGGGGACCTGGATCCTCCTCTCTGACAGCCGGTGGATGTCTGCACGATGCGCAGACAACCTCCGCTTCTGCCGGGGCTTCTATGACGGAGCGCCAGGGTTACATGACCTTCCGGTGCTCCACCATAGAAGCCCCGGCGGAAGTACGGGCCAGCAGCAGCAGAGTTGTCTACTCTCATTGCACAGATGTTCACCGGCTTCCAGAGAGGAGGGTCCCCCGCAGCACTGCAGGGACCTGGATCCTCCTCTGCGATTCGTGCAGACAACCTCCACTGCTGCCCGACACTTCTGCCGGGGCTTCTATGGCGGAGCACCGGCATGACGTGACCTTCCAGTGCTCAGTCATTGAAGCCCCAGCGGAAGTCCCAGGTAGCAGTGGAGGTTGTCTGTGCGCATCGCGCAGATGTCCACCAGCTGCCCCCACTTGACACTAGGGAGTCTGGAGCATGGGGGGCAAGTCTAGGGATGCATCGGTAAGGTGGGGGGCGCATATAGGCGGTGTAAGGCATATCAGGGGGTAGATTGGCAAATAGGGGGGAATAAGGCATATTTGGGGGGCTGGGTAGTAAATATGGGGGTATAAGGCATATCAGGGAGGCAGAGTGGCAAAAGGGGGCATAAGGCATATCTGGGGGCAGAGCCTTTTGGAGCCTCTCAGTTGAACTTTTATGGAATCATAAAATATAAATGTATATTTTCATATATATTATAAAATATAAATATATCTATACCCAGAATCAATTTTTCAAAGGAGAGATTTACCACTATCACCGGTTGCCTAAAAATCTTATTACCTATTTTAAACTTCAACCAGGTAGAACCTATGACATGAAGGGAATTACATCTCACACTCAGTAGAGTGTTTGGGAAGTCTCTTAGCTACGGATTTTCCGTACTGCACTAGGATCTACTCCCGGGGACTGTACCCACCCCTAAAAAAGGATTGTCGGTAGCTGTAGCAAATGTTTCACTCAACAAATGTAAAAAATATCTATGTGTTTTAAAGAAAACAAGATGGCTCTGAGTCTATTTCATTTTGTTTTTGTGAAGAGTACAATATGCTAAAATATAATAGATGCATTTCCCAGCCTAAAATATCAGGCAGGTCAGACATATAATTATTTTTGTAACTATGATAAGTAAAAAGGGAACCCCACACCTCCCATAGTTTGTGCAAAGCAGCATCCCGTTGGTAGAAAGATGTCAGCAATTACCTTGTTATTCGGTTTAAGTAGAATTCAAAGCAGATAAAAAAAGGATACTGAAAACCTCACCCCAAAATTGTTTTATCAAGGTGCGACTCCATGTGTGGAAAATGTATCCCTCTCCCACATTATTTTTCCTTTTTTTCCTAGTCATACCGGGGGTAAATGTAAACTCAATAGAACATCCTTCAAAAATAAATTTGAGAACGCTTTATTTACTTGTGTCCTGATGGAAGCCCATTCCACATCCTCCTTCTGTATTCTGAAATCCATTTTCCTGTATGTTATGTATTTGGGTCTTCAGTTAACCTTATAGGAGTTTAACTCTAGATAAAGAGAATAGCTCATTCTTTTAGATCTGACACTTTCTTTACAGAGCTTTTTTAAAAAAAGGTTTCTGAAGTATTTAGGATTTCCCCTTTTGACTGCTATAATCTGGGGACAAATATGAAATTAGCGGTGTCTGGAGGTGAAGGATAAGCATAAGTGGGCGGGTGTGGGGCAAGCTGTGACACAGAATTTGCCCGTTGACAGAGAAGCGTCACTTTAACCAGAGTCTTTGGGCAAAACCTGGAGAGTTCCCAGATATGGGAAGGCTTACCCTATCCACAACATCTGATGTTGCATATATCACTTGTCAAAACCAGTTTGCCCAAATTGAAAATTTCTAATTGTAAAGCCCCTTCCCTAAAGGAGACATAATTTCTGTACCCCATTGCAAGTCCTAAGTGCTGTGTCCCAGATTGAGAATGTATGTCCCAGGCTGTTGTAGTTGGCCCAGTATTTGGATTCATCAGTGAATAGAGATATTTTATAGCCTTGGCTCAATTTCAATATACAAATCTGGGGCCAGATTGATAATGGTTCAATACAGAGGCAGAATGGAACTGTGATAAGGGACATCCCTTGCAAGTCCCAATATAGATCTCCCAACCCATTCAACAAACGTTGCTAGCTCTACAAGCTGTGCTCTGGGACACAGAAAAAAAAAGAGAGAAAAAAGGAGGGGGAGGATCCTTGTCTTGCAGTTGAGTCTTGTTTTACGACACGATGAGCAGGATCAGAGTGCATCAAGAGGCCTACAGCCATCACTCCATTGCTGTTATGCCATGACAGAAGCATGACTGAGACGCTGCCTTTTAGATATCTTCAACGTGATGTTCAAGTTGCAGAGAAAATGTCCCCAGAGTAGAAGGCTTGTATGTACTTCATGGGACACCCTTTCCAAGGTGCAGTAGAGTGGCTGCACGTTGGAAGTGGTGTTGCAGGCATACAAGGTCCACCTGCTTTCCAAGGTTACCTCTCTTGCTCTGGCTCAACATTTCCCATGCAAAAATTGTTAAAACTCTTTATGCTTGTGTTTGCTAGGATGGCATCCAAAGTTTTTTTTAAGGTATTAACTAAATCCACCAAAACCAGTTCACTTGGCAGTGCATTCTACAACGGAGCTGACTACAAATATTTTATTTGCTTAACAAGGAATCCCATTTCCTCTAACATATAAGGGGACATTTCCATATTGTGTATAAAGTTTGACAAGTGAAAAGATTCCTCAGACAGCTGTATATAGTATATATTATCTACTATAGTATAGTAATCATATCTCCATTGTAGTACCCAGAGTGTGATGAATGTGTGTGGGTGTATGATTTAATTGGTAAGGAAACAATATGCTCTTCTTTAGTTATTCTTGTGCACAATTATAACATGAACTTTACATAAAAATGGTATATCAAAAAATGAATGTTCCAGTGTTAGTTTACAATTGTTGTTTACAGTCAAGATATGGATCACAGTAATGGAATCCTATTTTTTTCTAACTTTTACAAATTGCCAAAGGCATAAAAGCCCTGTCTTACATTGTGAAGCAGCACACAACTCCGACGGTCTCTAAGTGCAGGAAGGGATCTAAGCCTAATCTGTTTCATTCTTCTTTCATTGCTGATGCATGTCTTTTAATTTGGTTAATGAACTATATGCATGATTTCATCCATTGAGTGAAGGTGTCATCTCTGTATCCTCGAACCTGTAAACCCCTGTCTGTGTACACAGTTGTGTACAGCCATGGGTTAAAACATACACCAGGGAACCTTTTTCCAAGTAAGTCTTGCCAATGATCTATAAAGATGCAATATTTCTGTTTCTGTATGAGACTGCACACTGCAGATCCTTCTCCATAGTGCACCTCGCCAATAAGCAGCCATGACATTTATAATCTACCTTGCCATGGTTTTCTTAAAAAAAGGGACTGTTTCCAGTGCTTTGTTTTAACAGATGTCCCAAATACATTTACAGAAAGAGAAATACTATCAAAAGGTCAAAAAAGGGTCTAGCCATCACAGAAAAGTGATTCTTACTTTTGCCATCCTGTGGCTATATGTATAATTACAACACTTAGAAACAAAACTTTAGGTAGTGCCTCAAAATGTTACACCTGCCATCTAGCCTTATGTGACTTATGAAGGCCTCGCTGAGCTTATAGTTTAAATGCTGTAAACCTTGTGTGTTGAAATACACCCAAGATTCATTAAAGAAGAAAGCCTCATACATGCAGAATAGAGAAGGCTGCTGGTCTGTCTGTGACCAATAGGCAACCTCTGTAAGTTTTAATAGAAATAAAATTATACAGTCAGCCAAATTTGATTGCCTGCTACCATGGTAAGAATGCTGTCTGCTGATCTATTGTGAGATCGACTGCATAGTATTCATCAAGAAAAGTCTGATCCATTTTAACATGTAGGGATTAGTGATTATGATGTCACAGTCAATCCCCACTGCCCATACAAAAAACACTGGGGTTATTAACTAGGATGAAGAAGAAGGTAATGGAAGTTGTAGCCCACAAAAGCTAGTAAATCAGGGATGCGAAATAAATGTCATACCACTAGAAATTTGTATTTTTAGTTGGGCACAGCTAGATGTTTCAGGAAGTGAGAATCCCAAACTGTGTCTTTTCCACATCTCCTAGGTATGCTGCAGTATAGAGAGAATGTGGCTTTAGTATCTTGTACATCATCATTTGGAATGTGGCAGGGTCTCCATGTAGACCAAATGGCATTAGTAAAGGGAAGGCTGAAAATGTAACAATGTAAGAGACGGTTAAAACAGTAAAGAGAGCATATGAAAAAATAAAGAGTATAGAAATCTCAAATAGCTATACTCGCACAGAGCTATTAATAATGTAGTCATTGTTTAGACCAAGCAGCATATAATGCAATTATTTATTTGCATAAAAGCAATTTATAATAGTAAATCCACACACTAGGAATAGCCTTTATACCCTCGCAGAGCTTTGTATATTGCTTTCTGTGTTTGCATTTGCATACGGTTGTGCATAAGATCAATCATCGCAGCTGCTATCCATCCATTTTGTTAGGTACATGCATTTTATATGTGGTATATGACACTGCAGGTATTATATGAAATTATGATTGTAATGATTGTCTACCAGATTATTGTGCAAAAGAAAGGTCTAGTTTAAAATAAAAATTACCTGTGAAACAAATATCACCAGTGGCTCATACAGTGAAGGAAAAACATATTTGATCCCCTGCTGATGTTGTATGTTTGCCCACTGACAAATACATGATCAGTCTATATTTTTAATGGTAGGTTTATTTGAACAGTGAGAGACAGAATAAGGCATTTCAAATAATTTATAAATTGATTTTGCATTTTACTTAGTGAAATAAGTATTTGATCCCCTATCAATCCGCAAAATGTCTTGCTACCAAGTGTCTTTTATACCGGTAACGAGCTGAGATTAGGAGCAGTGCTCCTAATCTCAGTTTCTTACTGGTATAAAAGACACCTGTCCACAGAAGCAATCAATCAATGCTGGAATGGGCTACAAGACCATCGCTAAAATAACTGTCAATCTCCCTTGGTCTGGGACACCATGGAAGATCTCACCTCGTGGAGTTTTAATGATTATGAGAACAGTGAGCAATCAGGCCAGAACTACATGGGAGGATCTTGTCAATGATCTCAAGGCAGCTGGGACCAAAGTCACCAAGAAAACAATTGGTAACACACTAGGCCGTGAAGGACTGAAACCCTGCAGCGCCCCTAAGATCCCCCTGCTCAAGAAAGCACATGTACAGGCACGTCTGTTTGCCAATGAACATCTGAATGATTCAGAGGAGAACTAGGTAAGAGTGTTGTGGTCAGATGAGACCAAAATCGAGCTATTTGGCATTAACTCAAATCGCTGTGTTTGGAGGAGGAGGAATGCTGCCTACGACCCCTAGAACACCATCCCCACCGTCAAACATTATGCTTTGGGGGTGTTTTTCTGCTAAGGGGACAGGACAATTTCACTGCATCAAAGGGACGGTGGATGGGGTCACATACCATCAAATCTTGGGTGAGAACCTCCTTCCCTCAGCCAGGGCTTTGAAAATGGGTCATGGATGGGTATTGCAGCATGACAATGACCCAAAACACACGGCCAAGGCAACAAAGGAGGGACTCAAGAAAAAGCACAAGAAGAAGAGTGGCCTAGCCAGTCTCCAGACCTTAATACCATAGAAAATCTGTGGAGGGAGCTGAAGGTTCGAGTTGCCAAACGTCAGCCTCCAAACCTTAATGAGTTGGAGAGGATCTGCAAAGAGGAGTGGGAAAAAATCCCTCCTGAGATGTGTGCAAACCTGGTGGCCAACTACAAGAAACGTCTGACCTCTGTGATTGCCAACAAGAGTTTTTCAACCAGGCACTAAGTCATGTTTTTCAAAGGGGGTCAAATACTTATTTTATTGGGTAAAATGCAAATCCGCAAAATGTCTTGCTACCAAGTGTCTTTTATACCGGTAACGAGCTGAGATTAGGAGCAGTGCTCCTAATCTCAGTTTCTTACTGGTATAAAAGACACCTGTCCACAGAAGCAATCAATCAATGCTGGAATGGGCTACAAGACCATCGCTAAAATAACTGTCAATCTCCCTTGGTCTGGGACACCATGGAAGATCTCACCTCGTGGAGTTTTAATGATTATGAGAACAGTGAGCAATCAGGCCAGAACTACATGGGAGGATCTTGTCAATGATCTCAAGGCAGCTGGGACCAAAGTCACCAAGAAAACAATTGGTAACACACTAGGCCGTGAAGGACTGAAACCCTGCAGCGCCCGTAAGATCCCCCTGCTCAAGAAAGCACATGTACAGGCACGTCTGTTTGCCAATGAACATCTGAATGATTCAGAGGAGAACTAGGTAAGAGTGTTGTGGTCAGATGAGACCAAAATCGAGCTATTTGGCATTAACTCAAATCGCTGTGTTTGGAGGAGGAGGAATGCTGCCTACGACCCCTAGAACACCATCCCCACCGTCAAACATTATGCTTTGGGGGTGTTTTTCTGCTAAGGGGACAGGACAATTTCACTGCATCAAAGGGACGGTGGATGGGGTCACATACCATCAAATCTTGGGTGAGAACCTCCTTCCCTCAGCCAGGGCTTTGAAAATGGGTCATGGATGGGTATTGCAGCATGACAATGACCCAAAACACACGGCCAAGGCAACAAAGGAGGGGCTCAAGAAAAAGCACAAGAAGAAGAGTGGCCTAGCCAGTCTCCAGACCTTAATCCCATAGAAAATCTGTGGAGGGAGCTGAAGGTTCGAGTTGCCAAACGTCAGCCTCCAAACCTTAATGAGTTGGAGAGGATCTGCAAAGAGGAGTGGGAAAAAATCCCTCCTGAGATGTGTGCAAACCTGGTGGCCAACTACAAGAAACGTCTGACCTCTGTGATTGCCAACAAGAGTTTTTCAACCAGGCACTAAGTCATGTTTTTCAAAGGGGGTCAAATACTTATTTTATTGGGTAAAATGCAAATCAATGTATAATTTATTTGAAATTCATTATTCTGGATTCTTTTGTTGTTATTCTGTCTCTCACTGTTCAAACAAACCTACCATTAAAATTATAGACTAATCATATCTTGGTCAGTGGGCCAACATACAAAATCAGCAGGGGATCAAATTATTTTTTTCCTTCACTGTAGATAAAACCTAGTGAGTAAGCTATGTGCACCTGTGAACAACCTTAATATACTTTAATTTCTCAAACAAGAGCCCAGATGGACACCGTACCAATTGTTGCAGGTTATATGTGGGAGTGGTGATGCCAGATAAATTGTTCACTTAGCATGTTTGCCATTTCTAAATTTTAAAATCATAGACGCAGATATAAGTTGATGAAAGGTGGCTAAAACCCATACCAACTCTAGTTTATGAACAGGCAAGTTCTTGAAAAATGCCATAAGTTTCCATGGGTGTTGGGGTCAATGTGAAGTACAAGTTTATAAAATTGAAGTGGCATCTATAACTGTGTGTACTGAAAGCATAGAGAGTCTCCACAACTGTGCATGAAATATATTATTAAAGTATTTTAGACTTTGACATTTGTCCACACTGTCATTTCTATAGTTTTGTGCTTTATATGAAATAGTCATAAAAAAGATAAGATACCGTAAAACGTTTAATGCTTGCATATGGTTTATATTTCAGAGACTTTAGAAAGTCAGTTGACCCTGTTGTACATTTTGCTGCTTGTCAGATGGTCCGTGATATTTGCATGGGAGACTTTGGCCTGTTTCAATCCATATTATGCCGTTTATGAGAATCTTCTACTGTACATTATTTCTTTTACAGGTCAGCTCTATGTTATGGACTACGCCCCCCGCCAGAATAAGTCAGGTATTGGATTTTTCTATTTCTGACTTGCTGGCTTATGCCTTGGTATCGTAATCTCTACATGGGTCGTATTGTGTGAGCTACAATTTACCCTCTTGTTGCATTAACACTTAATAGTTTGATGAAGTATGTAAAGCAATTGCTTACAATTAGCGGTTTGTGAGTTTGCAATAATTTATATATATTTAGTTTGTACCTCACTAAATGGGTACAAATGCTCAAAAATGTGATTAGGATCAGATTGCCTTTTAGCTTTTTGACAGACTGTAAAAAGGAGAATTCCATAGTGGGAAGGCTGAAGGATTGCTAAAAGATGCTATTCAGGAAGCTTTTCTTTGTAATAGCATGGTCATGTCAAGCCAGCCTATTTGCTTGTTATGAAATTTATAAGCCATAATGTGGCCTGAGGAGATGTAGTGGTTGTGGTCTACATGGACTTTGATTTTGCTAATTTAAACACATATGATTGGGAGAAAAGATTTGTTCGAGAATCGGTAGAATGCAAACTGTTGTGTTTAATGGAGCGTTTGCCAGTTACATAGCCCTGAATAAAATATTGTGATATTTGTGGATAATACAAAATTATGTAATGTAATTAAATCAGAAATGGGTGGTATGCGAGGGATTTAGACATACAACTGGGCAATACCATGGCAGATGTGGTCAACATAGAGAAATATAAAATGATGCACTTGAGGAAGAAAACCAATTATAAGTTGAATAGCTGCTTGTAAGGGAAATCCACTATGAAGGATCTAAGGAGCACTTGTCGATAATAGCATGCAATCTCAAGCAGCTGCTGCAAAAACAGGCAGATGGTTGTCCTACATTGCGAGGTAATGAGTCTACAGAATAAGAATATTGTGTTTTTATATGTCATTGGTAAGAATATGCAGTATAATTTTAGGAACACTTTTATAAAAACCAGACATTATGGAAATGGAAGGGGTTCAGAGATGGGCAACACAACTAAGTCATGATGACATGTAAGATCTTAGCCATAAAGTGAGACTTGTTTACTTTGGGGAAAAAAGACACCTATGTAGGATTATGATTAGCATACACAAGTATATTCAAGGACAGTACAAAGAAGTGTCTGGGGAACTTTTCACTCATAGAAATTTACAGACAACACAGGGACATTTAAAAACCCCCTCTCCTAAGCGTCACACTTACGCTTGCAGAGGTTGTATTTTGGTGGTCCTGGTACAGAGTTCTGTGCTCCTTCTGTCACCAACTTCATTCTCTTGTATCTTTTAGTGCCACCAAATGTGTAAATAACCAGGATATGACATCCTGCCAGTCAGTGGCATGACACAGAGGGGGTGGGAAGCTGCAGCTCTGTGCTTATAAAGTATACATATTTATATACCGTATTTGCTCGATTATAAGACAAGGTTTTTTTTCAGCGCAAATGCTCTGAAAAATACCCCTCGTCTTATAATCAGGGTCGTGTTATAATCAGACCTCAAATAGGTCTAACTATGAGACTAAGATCCAGATCCCCCGAAACGCTGCAGGGGACCTGGATCCTCCTGTCTCCCCTCACAAACCCCCCACCCCCAACTTACCGGTGCTTCTGAGTCCCCGGTGTGATTCGCGTAGACAACTTCCGCTGCAGCTGGAAGAAGGTGCGGTTAGCAGCGGGGGGTTGTCTGCGTCCAGCGCGCAGACCTTCCCCGGCTGTCAGAGATCAGAGTTCCCCTCACCAGGGAATTCTCTCTGACAGCCGGGGAAGGTCTGCGCGATGGACGCAGACAACCCCCGCTGCTAACCGCACCTTCTTCCGGTTAGCAGCGGGGGTTGTCTGCGTCAATTGCGCAGACCTTCCCCCGCTGTCAGAGATCAGAGTTCCCTTCACCAGGAAAATTTTTAAAAACATTTTTATGAAATTGGCACTGTACCTTCCCCAAAATTCTGACATTGAAATAGATAAAATACCAGCATTTGAAATATCCTGGGCTGTCATAAATTTTTCATAAATATATGGTTTCATGATGTAAATTGAATTGGCTGTTTTCAAAGATGTCCCAAATAGGGCATAGGTGCAAACTGACCACATGTCAAAATACATCTTAAAAAAATAGGACTTGGGGGCAGAATTTTCAACAAAATTTCAAGTTGAAAAATGTAATTGTCCCAAATGTGGCCTTTTACTCCCCCCCCCAAAAAAACGACAAACCCATGCATGGGTGCTATCACTGTACTCATGAGATGTTGCATATTGGGGTGTTGTTTAAACATTATATCAACCAGGACCAGTAACAAAACATACCAAACATACTTATTTCTTATGCAGCAGTAAAAGCATCACGCCTAGTTTTCCTATATTTCTGAATGCCAAACCTGTTCCAGAATAAATTCTTTAAAAAACATAATTTTGCCTCATTACTTATTTTTGGCAGGGACACTTAATTGGCATGTGACACAAAAGCTTGCAACTGTAGGGTGTTGCTAAAAAAGGCTTCTGCGCTTTTGTGATCTCCTGAGGTTTATTAACTTTACATACTGGAAAGTGCAATTAATGTTGGAGCAGCACATTCAATATTCTGTGTCATCCTTCATCAGATGATTAGTGACTCAAATCTTAATAATACGCTAAATGTTATATTACAAAAAACAAAAAGAAATACTTTAGAAATTATCATTTTCTCAAAAATTTTGATTGCTCGGATGGTATCAGCTACACCAGTTTACATTGTCACTACCAAGCATTCAATATTTTTTTGGGGGGGTTAAGTATGCCTTACAAGACTGTATGTACTGCCTTCTAATCCTGTAAAATGCCTTTGTACTTTATTAACAAATAATAATGAAATATTATGCATAAACTGTGCATTGGACAGAAATGCTAATATATAAAAAATATATATACTAAAATAGAGAAAACTAATGTTTTGCTATTCCGCTTAGTATTTCTTCACAAAGTAGATGCCACTACTGAACAACGATGAATAGTTTTGATTGCTTCCTGCTGCCCGGGAGCCCAGGCAGACCACCAGCAACCAATAGGAGCCACTCCTGTGCATGTGATGGCTCAGGGGGTGCTCCAATTCAACATAGGACACATCTTAAATGCCATAAGAATGACATGTTGTCCTCATTGCTGGCTAAAATGAATGCTGTAGAATGGATTTATATTTTCTCTCAATCAGTAGAGGTTACTGAACAGATGGATGTTACTTGAGCAGAGCTTAAACATATTTTTGCTTACAACCACTTTAACCCCAAAAAACTCAAACAAATATGAAGCCAACACAGCTCTTCTAGCAAGAAAACTCATTAGGAAACCATTACAGACTAGGACTCCATACTTGTGGTTCAAAGTAGAAACTCCCTTCTAGGGAGTGTATATGTTGTATCTTGTTAAAATTTTAATGTACCTTCCAGAATTGCTTATGTTGCCTATATCAGCTATGGAAAAGCAGTTCCCTTCCCGGACTTGTCAGTGCTAACACCTACTGAAAGTTTACTTGAGGACTGGAGAGCCTCTGCCTGGTCTTTCCCATTGCTCTCCTCGCTGGCTGATCACACATATTACTATAAGCAATACAGTGCTATGGAGCCCTGTTTGCGAATCACTGTTTGATCAGCACAGACAGGTCGGCAAACTTTGTTTCTTTCCCTTTCAAAAAATGAAGAAAAAAAAATTATGGAAAAAAATATATATAAAAAAAATAAAATTAAACAAATTTAAAAAATACATAACATTTGTTGGAAACCCATGATGTCATTGGGATAAAAAATTTACAAGAGGTCCCCAAAGGGATCTCGAGCCATACTGCGCTGGCACCAGTGCAGAAAAAAAAGTCCTCCTTAACCCTATAACTACCCCAAACTCCTTAAGCCAATAGTATTCAAAATATGTAATATAGGGTGATATGTAAATTTGATAGTAGGTGATAGGTGATATGTAAATGTAAATATGTATGTGGGGATATGACTGTAATCAGATGTTGCTGAACATACATTTTTCCAGCTATGACAACTACACTATAGAATGTTTAAGAAAAAAGTGTAGTTTTTTTTCTATTTTCACTAATAATTGTTATGTTTTATGTAACTATGATTTTAAAAAAGGCCTCACATCTAAACAAAATGATGAATGATTTATGCGGGTTCATTACTCATGGTTTAACAAACAAGCAAGAAAAAAAAATCTGGTCCTTAGGTTCGGAAAAGTTTTGGGACTGAAGGGGTCTAAGTGCTTAATCATATTTCTTAATCAGGAATTATGCCTACAGAAATGTTACAGCCCTTAATTGTTGCCCTGCTCAATCTAGGAAAGCCACCTATGAGCAGTGATAAAAATAACAAACTCCGGTCTTTAGGGTATGAAACAAACCCATTCCTGAAAACTTTAACCCCCTAACGACCAATGACATGCCAGGCACGTCATGGAAAAACAGTCACTTAATCACCAATGATGTGCCTGGGACGTCATGGTAGTAAACAAGCTTAGAAAGCGATCTACGCATGTTTTATTTGTTTAAATGGTGTTGCTGCATACTTCAATGCATTCAGCAACATCAAGATCGGCATCAGGGACCCCATCTGGCCCCTCCCTGAGGCGTCAACGTCCGCCATACACGTTAAAAGAGTTTAGGAAGCTTGTGACGGAGACCCGCACTCTGACTGAGTAGCTGCGCAGTAGAGATCTTCCTTGCTGCCGAAAGCTTAATTGCTCAAGGCATTAACCCTTAATATTACCCCAAGCACTAGGGACTTAGAGCCGAGACTTAGGGTAGGGGTAAAACAGAACTCTCTTTATTGAGGACAGTACATATATATAAATATATATATATATATATATATATATATATATATATATATATATACAGCAAACATGAAAGGATTAAAGGTATAATCCCATCAACCACCAGACAGCCCGGCGCCACCATACAGTTCTATGGCCAGCAATGCCCGCCTGACAAAGAGTCACTATTTCGGGATGATACCGAGGAAGCGGCGTCAATCCCTGGGTACCAATGGAGAGCTCAGGGTCCGAAGATGTTATGATCCAAAAAGCGACGACTGATCCGACTTTGGGACCCTGAGCGACAGTGTAGGAAACATCCCCGGGAACAGTCAGCGCGGTAGTCCCTCTCTGTTACCACCACTGAGTGTTGCCCACCACGTGCTTAATGTACCCTGCAAAAGAGCGACGTGGTGGGGCAAAGGGCGTCTGTAGCAACACTGTTCCAATTGTCGGCGGGCATTGCCGCGGTTCTTACGCGCCGCACAGTTCCATAAATTTGTGGCTAGGTCCCAGTCAGGCGCCAAGCAGGGGGAAGGTGGGATCCAACCCACATTACCGGTATACAGGGACCGTGAGCCTTTAATCCTTGGAAAAACCACAGGGATGGGGTGTAACACAGCAAAACAGGTATGAGACCAAAATAACATAAGGGATAAAGAGATGGACTGTCACAAAGCTCCTAAGCTTCAATAGTGTCGCTGAAATGCCTTAATAGCAAGGCATTCATTGACACCCACCTCAAGACGCACTGTGAATGCTCTGGAGAGCAGTCACCAGCGCCACTGCAAGAGATTTTGCCACTTGCAAGATGGTGGCATCCTTTAAAAAAAATAAACAAGTTTCCAAGAGGGTCTCTCCAGATCCTCCTGATAACTCTGGCTCCCCTTGTTGATTAAATACAGGTATTGCATTTAACCATGCAAGTCAATGGAGCCCAGCTTTCTAATCACAATGTGATTAGTAAAATGGAAAAAAATAAAAATGTGGTAACATTTTAAAATAATTATGCAGTGAGGTCTCCATCAGGGGAACCATCCAGTTCCAACAACATGTAAAAAAAAAAATAGTCCAAAAAAGTATGACAGTGACATATACTAAGAGCTGTAAATTCATACCTAAAGTAGAGTGTGTGTGGGGGGGGAAACACACCAAAAAATACTACGGCAAACTCTGACAAAGGCTGGTCGTAAAGTGAGTGCATGGAAAAAGTTAAAATGCTAGGATTTGAAATACCCTGTTTTTTTTCCCCAAAATATATTATTTGATGGGGGAAAGTGAACTAAAAGGCTTCAAAAATGTCCCAAATAACACATGGGGCAGGATGACCATATGTCAAAATTACAATTTGAAAAATGCACAACTCCCAAATGTGGCCTATTAGCCTGCAAACAACCCAACAAACCCATGCATGGGGTATCACTGTACTCAGGAGATGTTGCTAAAAACATATTGGGATGTTGTTTGACAGTGGCATATTCCAGGAGCTGTAAATTCATAATAAAAATTACTACACTAAAGTTTGACAAAGGCTGGTGGTAGAATTAGTGCATGGGAAAAGTTCATTGGCTTTTGCAGATGAGTAAAAAAAAATAATAATAATTTTTATAGTAAACACTTTTTATAGTAAACAATAGATGATTAGGTCCAAAAAGTGACTTTATACGTGAACCGAAACAGGAAAACATAACTAAAGAATGGGGTTAAAAGTCTTTTGCAGCCCTGGTTCCGTGACACTAACTAAACCACAGAGGTTAAACAACTAACAAGGATCCCAAGTGTAGCATGTATGAAGTGGATATCATTAGGCCCAACGCATTTCCCTATGACCGTTATCAGGGCTTCATCTCATCCTTAAACCTCTGTGGTCAAGCAAGTATTCTATTATATTTTAGGACAGCTGAAGGGGCAACATTATTTTTTTTTAATCCCCTGTTTCTTATCTTTGAGACTATGTAAGATTTTACTTAATGTGGGGAAGATCTTTAGAAGTCAATTGAGAATTGACTTCTAAAGATGAAAACAGCTGCTAAATGAATAATATGAATTAATATTTGAGGCAAACAGGTGTCTCGATTTACAGCTGCTCTGGTTACCTTATAAAATTGGGATAGATTGCTGAAGACTCCTCAGATATATGACTGAATTAATAATGTTGATGAAAGCCGTGTTCTACAGGACAGAGGTGATTATATAGTATCAATTGTGCGTTGAAGGGCTTGGTAAATCCATTAACAAGTTCTGAAGATAAATTTGGACAAGATTAAATTGTATCTTAATAACTATATGCTGTTAACGCTGGTCGCCAATTATAATTATAAGAAAAGTTCAAGTAGCAGATTCCATCCAGGCCCTTTCTGTTACATTTTTTTTGCCAGAAAGAAGAAACCACACAGGATCACAACAAAAAAAAAATGTTTAGCAAAAAAGGACAAAAAAACAAAGTTAAAAAGATAAGAGAGTATCTTTTTTTTCCCTATACTCTCTAAGGAGACCTTTAATAAAAACATTGGGGAGATAACTATGGTGCAAATGGGGGACCTACAAGATCACACAAATGGGAATGAATTAAGTTCCATCACTCAAGAATAGTTAAAGAAATGTTTTGATTTCCAATTGGAAACTATTAATCAAGAAATAGCTCAGTTGAAATTAAACAAGGTATGAGAATATAAGTCACACTGATCCGTTTTAATTAACTTCTTTCATATGAATTATTGACCGAGCCTCCTGAAGAAGCCAGAACCACATTGGCGAAACACGTTGAGACATTGCACCCTTCTGACTTTTATGCATACCATTCCTGGACTTTTTTTTTTTTTTTTACCTCCAAGCGCTTTTGCATAGCATTGTGTAATGCCACAGCTCTCTGTGCATTCTGATTTTATACCATTATTTATATGAAGATGCTGCACTATTTCGATTCCATTTGTTTTATAGATTTTAAATAAGTGATTAAAAATAATTGTATCAGAATACTCTGATGGGCCTGATTTTCTAAGGTTGTTTGTGAGTGATATTTATAGGGCTGCAACAACTAATCGATAAAATCGATAATAATCGATAATGAAATTCGTTGGCAACGAATTTCATTATCGATTAGTTGAATCGATTATTATCGATTATAAAATGAGGGTTTTTTCAGAGCAAACGCTCTGAAAAATCCCCCTCATTATATAATCCGTTTAGTCTGACTCACCGTCTCACAGCAGCAGCTCCTACTTACTCCCCCTCCCTGTAATCACTGTGACAACTGGCCCCGCCCCTTCCTTCTCCAGGCCAGAACCACATGGCTGTGACACTCATCTAACTGTAAGTATATGTATATATATATATATATATATATGTGTGTATATATATATATATATATATATGTGTATATATGTATGTAATATATATATATATATATATTTGGACTACTGAAAGTTAGGGGAGGTGGGGGTTAATTTAGGGGCAGTTATGGTTAGTGGGGTGTTTAGGGTTAATTTAGGGGCAGTTATGGTTAATTGGGTGTTTAGGGTTAATTTAGGAGCAGTTATGTTAATAGGGTGTTTAGGGTTAATTTAGGAGCAGCTGTGGTTAATGGGGTGTTTGGGGTTAATTTGAGGCAGTTGTGGTTAATGGTGTGTTTAGGGTTAATTTAGGGGATGCTGTGGTTGATGGGGTCTTTAGGGTTAATTTAGGGGATGCTGTGGTTAAGGGAGTGTTAAGGGTTAATTTAGGGGCAGTTATGGTTAATGGGGAGTTTAGGGTTAATTTAGGGGAATCTAAATCCTGGGGGCAGTGAAGTGACATATCTGGGGGTATAAGGCATATACAGTATATAAGGCATATGTGGGGAGGGCAGTGTGGCATGTCTGGGGAGGACGGAGTGGTGTATCAGGGTGTATAAGGCATATCTGGGGGTAGAGTGGCATATCTGGGGGTAGAGAAGTGGCATGTCTGGGGAGGATGGAGTGGGGTATCAGGGGATATAAGGCGTATCAGGCACAGTGGCAGATGTGGGAGGCAGCCTGGAGTGGCAGATGTGGGAGGCAGCGTGGAGTGGCAGATGTGGGAGGCAGCGTGGCATATGTGGGAGGCATTGTGGAGTGGCAGATGTGGGAGGCAGCATGGCGTGGCATATGTGGGGAGGGCAGGGTGGCATGTCTGGGGAGGATGGAGTGGTGTTTCAGGGGGTATAAGGCGTATCAGGCACAGTGGCATGTGGGGGGTAGAGTGGAGTGGGCAGATGTGGGAGGCAGCGTGGCGTGGCATATGTGGGAGGCAGCGTGGAGTGGCAGATGTGGGAGGCAGCGTGGAGTGGCATATGTGGGAGGCAGCGTGGAGTGGCAGATGTGGGAGGCAGCGTGGTGTGGTATATGTGGGAGGCAGCGTGGAGTGCTGTGGTAGGCAGCGTGGCATATGTGGGGGGGCAGCATGGCATGTCTGGGAGGCAGCGTAGCAAGCCTGGGCTCAAATGTGCATATATTGGGGGGCTGGTTGGGAAATAAAGACAAGAAATGTATTATCAAAGTTTTTTTATTCTGCTGTTTGTATTTAACATCATTTGTTTAGTAAATTATTTTAAATAAATGAAAAACTTACATTCATTTTTTTTATCCGATTAATCGATTAATCGAAAAAATAATCGGCCAACTAATCGATTATTAAAATAATCGTTAGTTGCAGCCCTAGATATTTATAACACACAACATTCCGTATTTATTTACAATATTACACTATTATTTTTTCATTTGTTTTTCCATATGTATGTGCGCCCCAATTTCTGTTGATTAAGATATAAGAATGTCTGATAGAATATCAGTTTTTGAAGGAAAAAAATAGCAATCCAAACACTCAATACGTGTCCTAGCACAGAAAATTGGCAAAATGGAATTTAAATTAAACGATATTGAGAACCGGTCTAGAAGATGTCATCTGTGGTTTCATAACATACCGGAATCTACAACCCAAGACAAGTTGAATTGATTTCTTGAGGAAGTGTTTAAAAACATTAAGATGAAAGACTAGGACTGTATGAGAATGTGCCCAGAGAGATGTAATCGTGAACTTTTACTCTTATGAATATAAGAAACATGTTATGAGATAAATACAGGATGATGTCATGACAGATGGAAAGTATAGTGATATACTTGTCTTCCAGGATCTTTCCTTACATACAATAACTTGAAGAACCTTTTCATCAGTTCTGAGAGACTTAAGTCCATTTAATATCAAAGATTGGTGGGGTTTTTCATTATGTCTGAAAATAATATTGAATGGTCAAGCAGAGATTTTTGATTCTTCAGGAAAAGTTGAAATAGAAACAGCAGGGTTAACTCTGAGAGTCTATCAGTATACACATATTAGAATTAGAATATTATGAGTTTAGTATATAATTAGCTATTTCTTAAACTGATGTATTAACACTCTTAATTAAAAATCTCTTTTTTAGAACAATATACACTAAATGATTATGATGAAACAATTTGGCAGACAGCAGCAGCGCCCCCGCGATCACCACGATTGTGGTGATGTGGGGGCGGATTTTGGGGATGACATACCTGGTACGTCCAAGTCTGGTGGTGACATATGACCAGGAAGTACCAGGTACGTCACGGTGCGGAAGGGGTTAATACACAATAAAGATAAGGATAAAAGTGGAATTTAAATAAATGGTCAATGAAGTAAAGAGTTGGACAATTTTATCGAGAATTCTATATAATATACTATTAAGATCGGTTTTGTCTGTTTTTAATGTTTGTTATTGCTATGGGAGATGGAGAACATAGGATATGGATAAGATGCACAGGGTATGAATACGCTAGTTTATTGTTTAAAATGATCTGGTTAATGAACATGTACATAAATGCATTTGGCAAGAGATCCATTGAAGACAAACAGAAAAGATGAGTTGGAGAGGAAGGAAATTGCCCACCTAATTTATGTATCAAATAATGATAAGAAACAAAGAGGATTTTTTTTTTTTTTTTTACACACATCGTTCTTCAGGTATCAATTTACAGCTCCTGGTATATGTCTCCTGGTATCAAACACCCTAATATGTATTCAGCAACATCTCCTGAGTAGAGTGATACTACCCATCAGTTTGTCAGCTTGTTTGGGGGATAAAAAGCCAAGTTTGTGAAATGTGCAATTCAGTTTTTCAACTTGGAAATTTGACATGTGGTCATTCAGCCCCCATGTACTATTTAGGACATATTTGATGCCGGCCAATTCAATCTACCCAATCAAACCATATACCGCATTTGCTCGATTATAAGACGACCCCCCCAAAATCTGAATATTAATTTAGGAAAAAAGAAAAATCCTGAATATAAGACTACTGTCACGAACCGAGGACACAGGTTGATAAGGAGCCCAGGTGCAGGGGATACGAGGGGCTCTGTCTGTACCCCACGATGCATGATGGCTTGGGGTCGGTACAGACAGGCGTCGGAAATAAACCACAGACAGAAGATCAGGATTAAGAGTTGTATTGTATATGGTGGTACAACAATATTTACAAAGAAAGTCACTCGACAGGAAGCCCACTTGCAGGGCACACGGCAGGAAGCCCACTTGCGGGGCACACGGCAGGAAGCCCACTTGCAGGGCACACGGCACGACTAGAAGCCCTCTTGCAGGGCACACGGCACGACTAGAAGCCCTCTTGCAGGGCACACGGCACGGCTAGAAGCCCTCTTGCGGGGCACACGACTAGAAGCCCTCTTCCAGGGCACACGGCACGGCTAGAAGCCCTCTTCCAGGGCACACGGCAGGTTGCCCACTTGCAGGGCACACGGCAGGTTGCCCACTTGCAGGGCACACGGCAGGTTGCCCACTTGCAGGGCACTCAACCAGGGTAGTCCGCTAGTGGGCAGTCATCCTGGGAGTCGCGATGCAGGGCACTCCTCTTGGGAGTCCACTAGTGGGGCGCTGGCCGCAACTCAGGAACACGGCAGGTTGCCCACTTGCAGATTTCTCTACTTGGGAGTCCACTTAGTGGGGCGCAGGCCGCAACTCAGGAACACGGCAGGTTCTGGAACACGGCAGGCACTGGAACACGGCAGGCACTGGAACACGGCAGGCACTGGAACACGGCAGGCACTGGAACACGGCAGGCACTGGAACACGGCAGGCACTGGAACACGGCAGGCACTGGAACACGGCAGGCACTGGAACACGGCAGGTACTGGAACACGGCAGGAGCCAAACAGGTAGTCTTCTAACTTCAATGTCAAGGCCCAGACTGCAGGGCTGGGCAGGTTTATAAAGGCTGACTTGATCAGGTAAGCAACCGCAGCTGGACCTGATAATTAGTCTGAGTGGTTCTGAATGGCAAAGGCGGCCACTAGTGGCTGGAAACGTAAAATGAGTAATACAAAGTTTAACCAAGTCCATACAGCGAAGGGTGAACGTTACAACTACTCTATAGGAAAAAAAGTTTTACTAGTAAATATTAATTAATGTAAACTATTTTTATAGTTAAAAGCTATGAGTTGAGAAAAATATTTTTTGTTTTTATTTCCTTTTATTTTCCAACTCTGCTCCAGAAATGCCTTATACCCTCCTGTATGTCACTGCGCTTCATGATATGCCTCTTAACCCCTTAAAAAAGACCAAGGACGTGCCGGGCACGTTAGTGAAAAACTATCAGTTAACAGCCAATGGCGTGCCTGATTTGTCATGGCATTAAAAAAGCTTAGAAAGCGATCTTTGCTTAAACGGTGTTGCTTTAATGCCTCGATGGCGCAGACTGACCAGATGTCAAAATGAAAACAAAAAAATGTGCACCTCCCAAATATGGCCTTTTAGCACCCCCAAAAAATTGACGAACCCATGATTGGGTGGTATCACCGTACTCATGGGATGTTGAACGCATATTGGCGTGTTCTTTAACTGTAACATATAGCAGGAGCTATAAATTCATACCTGAGTTACAATGTCTTAAAAATAAAAACTACAAAGAAAGGACTACAACAAACTCAGACAAAGGCTGATGGTAGAATTAGGGTGTGGAAAAGGTTAAAATACTACCATTTAAAATACCCTGAGGTATATGGTTTGATGGAGTAAATTGGATTAGTCGGGTTCAAAAAAGTCCATTCTGTATTATGCAGACCAAATGTGGCCAATTAGCCACCAAACAACCAGGCAAACCAATGCATGTTGCTGAACGCGTATTGGGATGTTGTCTGACAGTAACATAGACCAGGAGCTATAAATTCATAACTGAAGTACAATGTATGTTAAAAAAAGAAACACACAAAAATCACTACCACAAACTCTGACAAAGGCTGGGGTGGTAGAATTGGTATGTGAAAAGAGTTAAAATACCACCATTTGAAATACACAGGGATCCCTAGTTTTAAAAAGCATGTGGTTTGATGGGGAAAAATTGAATTTGTACTTAATGCAGTATAACTTGCAAAAAAAAAACATAAAAACATCAGGTATTTCTAAACTCAGGACAAATAGTAAAATCTACTTACCATTTTTTTTCATTATCTTATGTAGATGAGTAAAAGATCTTTAAAATAAAAGTGCGAAAAAGTGCTTTTAAAAAATGTTCAAAATGTTTTATTTTGTATATAGGAAATTAAATGATATGATCCAAAAAAAATCTGAAGAAAGCCCTTCTTGTTTAAAAAAAACCAAAAAAAAACAATAACTTGTGTGGGTACACTAAATGAGAGGGAAGAAAATTACAGCTAAACACGAGCACCGCAAAAATGTTAAAACAGCCTTAGTCACCAATGGTAGAAAAAAATATTCAATAGTGTTTCGAACTCAATATTGTCATATATGTTTTCTGCTTGTTCAAAAAAAATATTATCTGAACAATTTCTACGTAACCATGTAAGTTGACTTTTAGGGGCATATGTAAGCCATTGTGTATAATGGCAGCTTTTAAACTCTATATTACTATTTACATCTGCTTATTTTAGTGTGTGTTTATCTTAATCTTCCTTTCTATCTTAGTCTATTCTTTCTTTACTGCATGTTAATGTTATGCCTAAGTATTTTTTTTTTTGCAAAATCAAGTTTTATTGAAGTTTTGAGAATACGGTAGAAGGGAGGGGTGACGGGGTATGGGATACAGAATGAAAAAAGGGAAGGGGGAAGGGAGGGGTGGGTAAGTCCATACACGTCCCGAGCAGAGTAAGGGACAAAACATACAAAAACCCACGCAGGGGTCACAGCAGAAAAACAGCACCGTCAGCGTTCGAAGAGGACATATCAGGCATTAAGGCACCGAACGAAAAAAGCGTCAAAAGCACAACGCCAGTGATGACCCCAGAACGAAGGAAGTGCCCAAGAGAAAAAATCTAATTCACAAATCAAGTGGGGAAACATACGAAAGCCAATGAAACCAAGTGGCTGTGTACCTCTCTCTTTGCTTGACAGAAACTGCGGAAAGATCCTCAATCCTCCTAAGGTCCTCGACCCTCAACATCCAGTCCCCAACCGGCGGAGCACGTTGTTGCTTCCAGTAGAGGGGAATGAGGCCCTTAGCCGCATCCAATAAATGTCGCACAATCGAGCGCTTATACTGGGAGAGGGAGAGGTGCGTGTGGTGTAAAAGCATAGGCAGTGCTTGAAAAGGGGGAGGGGCATCAGATAGCTCAGAGATCACACGGTGGACCTCCGTCCAGAACTGTCGGATCAGGGGACATTCCCACCATATATGCAGCATCGTGCCCTCAGCCCCGCCACATCGCCAGCATCTATCGGAGGAGTCCGGAAACATACGGTGAAGCCTCTGAGGCGTACGGTACCAGTGTGTCAAAATCTTATAGTTTGTTTCCTGTACCTTAGTGGCCCTGGAACTCTTGTGCGTAAGGATAAATATCTTATCCCAGTCCCCGTCCGCAAGGTCCGCCACGCCGAGGGAGTCCCAGCGGGAACAGAAAGAGGGCCGCTCAGCATGCACAGAGGACAGAACGAGAGAGTAAAGTAGGGAAACGCCCCCCCTCGGAGGACCCGCCCCCGCGCACCAGGACTCAAAACACGTCAGCTCTCTGGACAAACACTGGCGATTGGGGAGGGTGTCAAGGTAGTGCGTAACCTGGAGATGGGCGAAACGGTCAGACCAGGAAAAATTCGCGTCCGGACACAAAGTGTCCAGCGTCATAACCACACCCCCGGACAATAACCCGCGGGCGCGGACGGGAAGGGGGAGTCCCATGTACCCCTCAGGCCCCCAACGGCGACTCGGGGCAAAGTCCGGATTGCCCCAAAGAGGCAACAAAGGCGACGGCGACGTAGAGAGCCCGGCCTTACATCCTACCGCCCTCCACACCGACAGAGTCGCCGACACGAAGGGGTGCGACCCCACGCGAGCCCCCACCCCAGGACCCCAAAGGGCGTGCAGAACCCTACCCCGCAAATCACCAAGCTCCAGCGCAACCCAGGGCTTCCGCCCCGGACCCACCACGCTCCACTCTGCCACGCGAAGCAAGTGGGCAGCTTGATAGTACCGGCGAAAATCTGGCAGGGCGAGCCCGCCCGCCGATTTCGGTCGAGTAAGCTGCGAGAGCCGCTGTCGCGGGCTCTTGTTTCCCCAAATAAATTTAATCACCGCTGACCGAAGCGAAGCGAAGAATGCCCGGGGGAGCCGAACCGGCAGAGTTTGAAACAAGTACAAGACCCGCGGGAGCAGGTTCATCTTCACTACATTGACCCGGCCGATCCAGGACAGATACAGGGGCATCCACCGCTGGAGGTCCGATGCCAAAGCAGATAACAAGGGGGCGAAATTCTCAGCGTATAACGAGGCCACGTCAGTCGTCAGCCAAACCCCCAAGTATTTCATCTTCCCAGGACACCAGCGAAACGAAAAACTGGAGGCGAGAGCAGGAACCTGCTGCGGGGGCACGGAGAGATTCAAAATTTCCGATTTGGAGAAATTTATTCTAAGGTTGGACAGTGCCCCGTAGGACCGAAACTCCGCAAGGATGCGAGGCAAAGTGATCTCAGGGCGATCCACCACAAAGAGCAGATCGTCCGCATAGGCGGCGACCTTGTGGTGTTCCCCACCATCAGGAAACCCCAGAATATCGGGACACGAACGAACGGCCTCCAAAAAGGGCTCCAACGACAGCACGAACAAAAGAGGGGACAGAGGGCAACCCTGCCGAGTGCCATTGCCAATCGACACTGGCGACGACAAGGCGCCATTAATTCGTATCCGGGCCGTGGGCGCGGTATAGAGGGCAGCAATCCACCGTAGCATGGAGGGGCCCAGACCCATGTGTTCCAGGGCAGCGCGCATAAACGTCCAGTCCACCCTATCAAAAGCCTTTTCGGCATCGGTGGAGAGGAACAAAAGGCGATGAGCCCCCGCCCCCGCCCGGTGGGCAATGTTAAGGAGACGAATAGTGTTGTCGCGGGCCTCACGGCGAGGGATAAACCCCGCCTGATCGGGGTGTACCAGCTGAGGGAGCAATCTAGCAAGTCGCAGCGCCAGGGCCTTAGCGTAAAGTTTTAAGTCGGTATTTAACAGGGAAATGGGCCTGTAGCTCTGACACAGACAAGGGTCCTTACCCTCTTTATGAATAACGGTGATCGTGGCCGCTAGGGTCTGGGGGGGCAAGCTGTGGCCCTCCAAGAGGGAGTTCAGAGCTGTGCACAGGTGGGGAAGCAGGTTGTCAGAAAATGTCTTGTAATAACCCAGGGGCAACCCATCAGGGCCCGGGCATTTACCCGTCTGTGTAGCCCTCAGGGCCAGAGCAAGTTCCTCCACCGAGAGTGGGTGGTCAATCTCCGCGGCCTGCGCGCTCGTAAGCTTGCGCCGGACATGCCGCTCGAGGTAGCGGCGTATGAGCGTGCGCCTGTCAGACTCCGTCCCCCGAGGGACCCCCTGGGGCAAGTTATAGAGAGCCGTATAGTAAGAGTGAAAGGCCTCCACAATCCGGGAAGGAAAGGAGGATACCGTACCCGCCGCCGTCCGAATCTTATGGATATGGGTAGTCTTTTTATGGGGAGCAAGCATCGTCGCTAAGAGCTTGCCGCTCTTATTGCCGTGTTCGTGAAAGAACCGGCGACTATACAAGGAGGCCCGCCGAAAACGGGAGTTCAGGATGTCAGAGAGTTGACCCCGAAGGGACAACAGCTCCCTATGAACGTCGTCCGTCAGAGCCCTTTTATGAACGGATTCCAAATGCGCAATGCGGGCGGTAAGCCTATCCACCTCCTGCGCGCGCAACTTCTTTCGCCGTGCGCCCTCCCTGATGAAGAAACCCCTGATGACACTCTTATGGGCCTCCCATACCACCGGGGTAGGCACCCCTGGCGTAACATTTTCCCGGAAATACTGGTCCAACTCCAACCGCACGCGAGCCACAAGGGCTTCGTCTAACAAGAAGGAGTCATTGAGCCTCCACGTCCACTCCCTCGCTTTATGCAAGGGGGACGAGAGGGTCAGAAGCACGGGGGAGTGATCCGACCACGTCATCGGCAGGATGGAGCACGTCAACAAGAGGTCAAGGTGGGACTGGGAGAGGAAGAAGTAATCAAGGCGAGAGTAGCAGTTGTGAGGCGAGGAGTAGAACGTGAAGTCACGATCCAGGGAGTGCAAGGACCGCCAGCAGTCTATCAAGCATGCATCAGTAAACGATTTGCGGACGGACCTCAATTGACCTGCGGGGACACAACAGGAGCCACTGGAAGTATCCAGCGAAGGGCACAAGGGAACATTCATGTCGCCACCCAAAACCAGAATCCCCTCCGCAAAAGAGGAGAGGGATGCTAGGATGGAGCGCAAGGCAGTGTGTTGACCTCGGTTAGGGAGATAGATGCTGGCAAATGTGTACAGAACCTCGGCAATAGTGCCCTTCAGGAAAGTGTAACGACCGGACGCGTCAGACAGAGAGTCTTTAACCATGAACGGGGTAGATTTAGCGATCAGAATGGCAGTCCCCTTAGTCTTGGCGTCGGGATTATTGCTAAAGTAGCCAACGGGATAATGGGAGTCGCGAAGACTGGGAGCCTGCCCCGCCCGAAAATGCGTTTCCTGGAGAAAAACGACCGAAGCCTTGTGGAGGCGAAAGTCCCTAAGTGCCCGAGAGCGTTTTTCAGGGATGTTAAGACCCTTGGCATTCACAGAGAAGAACGTCAGGGGGGCCGGCTGGAAAGCCATCGGGGACAGCGATGGACCCGACACCCAGGAAAGGAGGGAGGGACCTGGGAAGTAGAGGAGGGGAAGGCGGAGGAGGGGAGCTAGGACAGAAGGGGGGAAGGGAGCCTAGGGGCAAACGTGTCGTCTACCGGTGGAAAACCCGAACCTCGGCCGAGGGACAAGGACCACCAATAGAACACTACCAGGACACTGATACCCCGCGCGGGGCAGAAAAGTTAGGAGTCAAGGAAGGCAACAATAGAAATGCAACAGTAAAAACCGTTTATAGCACTAAAATATCAATGAACAGAACAGAGCATCCCACCACCCAGCCTTGTAGAGCGGTAATACAGCACCACATCGAAACAGTCGCCTGTGAGAAGGCAGGAAATGGAAAAGAAAGCAGAGGCGGCAACCGACCCAGCTTGGAAGGAACAAGAACAATAAAATAAAGAAAACAAATTAATAATAACAATAAAAAAAAAAAAAAAAAAAAAAAAAAAAAAAAAAAAAAATATATATATATATTTCCACATAGGCGTGCATATGGAGATATTGATATATGGATAAATATAGAGGTAGTAGTAGGAGACATCAGAAACCGGAAGCGCATGAGCGCGATGCCACCGTCGAGAGGGAACAAAAACCGGGATGGAGCCGGGCACGACGGAGGCGAGACACGGTGCACGGGGCAGCACAGGGAACGAGCGGTTCGCCCCCATAGGACGGCACGGAGCCGAGAACGTGTATATGTGGGTGCAGAAAGCGTGTATATGTGTAGTGCATGAACCTCGGAAAAAAAAAAAAAAAAAAAAAAAAAAAAACCAAATCCCCCCCCCCCACGTACAGGAACGGCCGACTCGGAGCGTACATCAGCCCACGCCCTAACAGCCAGGGCGGGCTAGCCAAGGAGGCCAGATCTAATACAGAGCCGAAACCGCCTAGCGCAGTAACGGGGCGAAAGATAAAAATGAAAAATAAAATAAGCCACGGCGGCTCAGTAATGGCGTCAGCGGCGCAATATCAGGCATAGGGCAGCACACGCAACTACAGGACGCGAGCGAAAACATAAAAATAAAGAAAAGAAAAACAGGGCAGGGGGTCAGTAAAACACTTCAGAAACGCGCCGCAGTAACAGCCAGCAACCAGGGGCAATACGGGGCAGTCACAGAAACACCGGGAACAAGAAAAGAAAAAAAAAAAAAAAAAAAAAAAAATAAAAAGTCAAACAATAAAGCGACCCGCAGGGCGGGAGCAACAAAGTACCCATGCGGCCCACAGATGTGGGGCTCCAGAGAGTCGAGGCGTAGGCGCACAAACCGCCGTCGTCGGGCCAGGAATCATGGTGTGCGGCTGTCAAGCCTCCTGCGGCAAGTTGCGGTCGTGCTCCGCCGCGTCACGGTGAGCCGGTCGCGGTCGACGGTTCCCACGTAGGGGCAAACCCGAGCACGGGTCCCCGGTGAGCCAGTCCTCCACATCAGCAGATGGTAGATCCAGCGCGCGTAGGAAGGGGATAACATCAGCGGGAGCCCGGATCGTAGCAGAAGTAGTACCTCGGCGCGCCGTCAAAGCAAACGGGAATCCCCATCTATAGGCGAGCTGGTGATCCTGCAGGAGCATCGTTACCGGCCGAAGCGCCCGTCTAGCCTGTAGCGTAAGCCTGGAGAGGTCCTGGAAAAGGGAGACCTTGTGTCCCTCGAAGGACCAGGACCGATGGGCTCGAGCCGCCCGCATGATTTCCCCCTTGAGGGCGAAGCTGTGCAGACAGCAGATGACGTCTCGAGGAGGGTCACCCGGTCCACCACCGGAGCGCAGGGCTCTGTGAGCCCGATCAAACTTGATGGGTTTGCGCCCAGCGTCAGCAGGCCAGCCCAGGATTGAAGCAAACAGGCGGTCTAGTATGCCCTTGAGGTCTTCGGGGCGCTCGCCCTCGGGTAGGCCCCGCACGCGTATGTTAGAGCGGCGGCCCCTGTTGTCCAAGTCCTCCAAGTGGTAGTACAACGTGGCTAACCGGGAAGAACAGGAGCGTTGATGTGCGGAAAGCTGGCGGTCTACCTCGCGCACTCTAGTCTCGGTAGTGGAGACCCTTGCGTCCAGACGCGAGAGATCCGCGCGCAGCGCCGTAACCTCGGTCCGGACGGTTTCCTTCACCTCGGTCACAAGGAGGCTAAAGTCATCCTTGGTGGGGAGCGAAGAGAAGATGCGCCGCCAGTCCCGATCAGAAGGCTCCGGGGGACTCCCAGGGCGCTGGTGAGTTAAACCCTCGTCCGAGGCCTGTGAGCACGTGGCGGCAGGCGCCATGTCAGGCTCCTCCGGCTGCGAATGAAGCAGGGCCGGGGTATGAAAATATTCACGGAGGGAAGCCGCAGGAGGCCGGCTGCTGGTCCCGGGGGTACCAGGGTCCGAGGGAGCCTTTTTGTTCCTGCCCATAGCGGACTTAATAGGTGCAAAGTGCGGGTTAAAGAGCGGGTGGCGAGGAGCTCTCAAATTAAGCAGCCATCTTCCTCGGCAAGCTAACCACGCCCCCTGCCTAAGTATTTTTATTCAGCTTTTTGTAAAAAAAAAAAAGTCTTCCATTAATTCAATATGCATCATGTATATAACGGTGATATACTATTACATTGTCTGTCCATTCTTGTTCAGTAATCCATAAAAATATTTGCATAACTTGGTGCCATCTTTGTACGCATGGCTGTGCCATGGATTTGGACAGAAAACTGTTTTTACCTTTTTGACCAAATTGGGTTTTTTAGAGTCGTTCAGGGGGTTACTGAAGCCTCCTTAGCTATTTTTAAGACTTTAAATAGAACTTGGTGGTGGCAGCAAATATAATTTGGGAATTGGGAGTAAACAGGTTTGGGGTTAATGTGTAGTTCTTGTGGGCCCTCCTGGGAGAGTGATAAGTGAGCCTGAGGGCTGGTTTTCCATTAACCATTTCACACCAACATCCCTCTTAACATCATGGTGAGAGCCAGCAAAGCAGCAAGTGGTTCCTCCTGTTGTTGTGTTTTAGGGGCTTCTGTGACAATATAAATATATATGTTATCACAGAAACAGCTACATAGTTCAATATGTGGCCACATTGGTAGTGACAATATCCATGCACACTGCATAGCTCTACACGTGGCTTCACTACTACAACCAAAGGCATCTGCGAGCCTCATCAATCTTTCCGTTCATTATTTCTTGGTACCTCTTGATGGCTGAAGATTTTTACAGTGTCTTCTCTGTACTACCAAGGTAGGTATATAGGCTGCCTTTAGGTTTCTGCCTATTGACTTTGTTCCTTAGGTTTTTGGTTTCAAGTTTTTAAAAAAATAAATATCTCCTATTGGGGTATTTGTCTCAGAATGCAACATTTGTGTGTGAATTCTGTGTTTACAATATGGTATGTTCAGTACTTCAGTATTTCAATGATATTCTGTGTATTGCCACACTACTAGTGAATAAAAGTCATTGTTCAATACATTAATGGAGATACAATTTGTGGTGTGAAATTTGGTCACATCTAGTCTATACCCCTGGTTCTGTCTACTCTGCACTACTACCTACTTAGAACTCACTCATTGCCCACTTCAGACTAGGCCGGGGAGTAGCTCCAAGTGGTCCACTTTGGAAAGTTGTTAAAGGGTGTACTCACTTTTGTTTCCAAGGTTTAGACATTAATGGCTAAGTTATTTTGAGGGGACAGCAAATTTACACTGTTATACAGGCTGTACACTCACTACAGTAGCAGAGTGTCATTTCTTCAGTGCTGTCACATGAAAAGATATAATAAAATATTTACAAAAACGTGACGGGTGTACTCACTTTTGTGAAATACTGTATATATATACCATGAGGGAAGGTGTTCAATATATTTGTGGAGAACCATCCATTGCCTGAATTGAAAGTTCTAATAACACATAGAGAATTTTATATATAATGTCATACTATGTTCTAAAGTGTCATAAACTGACATATTGCACTATAAACATTGTACAATTTATCATATTTCTATTTTGTGTTATTGATGATCATATTATATAGCTAGTCGTGGAAAAAACTTTATATACATTTTTTTTTCTTTAGATAAAATAGACGATGAACTAGAAATGGCAACGGTTTGCTGTCGTCCAGAAGGCCTGGAACAGCTAGAAGCACAAACAAACTTTACTAAAGGAGAGCTTCAAGTTCTTTACAGAGGATTCAAAAATGTAGGTAAATTATAACACAGCACAGTTGGCACAATACAGTATAACTGGATAATCTGAAAAGGTTTTAGGAGCCAAATTATGTGCCTCATAATAAGAGTGGTTGGGGTTCTACTAGACTGCTGCTTTTATCCGTCTTTGCTAGCTAAACTGATCAGTTAATTAATTCACTATTCATCAAGCACTTTTCCCCTGAGTTCTCCCAAGTTGAGTCCAGCTTGGGGTAAATTCAATGCAGCTGACCTGAATGTGAGTTCCCTCCTAGTTTTGCTGTGCTAAGAATCTTTAATATATATTTTACAGTACCATTAAGTACTCAGTAGTATCCTACAATATATCATGAATATAAGACTACCCTATAGGAAACAAGGTTTACTAGTAAATATTCATGTAAACTATTATAAATGTAATATATATCACCAAATGTATGTGGACACCCCTCCTTATATGAGTTTTGGTGTTTTAGCGACACTTTGCTGACGTGTGTTATACATGTTGTATAGGGTAGCATCAGCCTTGGACAAATAGGTAGACAGAAATCAGCAATCAAGTCATCCAGAAACCAGTATAAGCAAACAGGCCAGAGGGTAATACCAAAAATGTAATTTAAACCAGTAAACAGTCAGCCCACAGTTTATTCAGTTCCAAAGTACCAAACCAAAAGGGATAATCGAAAGCCAGGAAACTTTTGAAAGCAGATCGAACAAGGATATGAGAACACAATCATAAACAGAATGGTGCAAAATGACAATTGAATGCAGGATAAGGGAGAAAGGAGATTGAACCAGAAGGTGATGGACGTTACAGGCTCAAACTTGATTGTGCTGCAGCCTGCACTAGCTGAGAAAGGATTGGTTTTGCACTTATTAAATGTACTATATGATATCAACCACATCCCTACTCCTACGCTACTTACACATTACTAATCATGCTCAAATCTCACTTAGAAGTCCCATCACAACAAGTGCACTGCTACCAGTTTGCACATACACATCATCCCTGTTGAACAAACTGCCCATGCATCATTTCCTGCATCTGATAACATATACCTGCCTGACTCTTGTCTCTCATCATTTCTCCCTCTGTTCCTGGGTCTCCTCTCCCTATGCCTGCCTGAGGAGGTACCGTCTACCCCTCCTACTTCATCCTGCCTTGCTCCTCTGTCATTATCCCCCCAGTCCCCAACTGCATTCCTTCCCCTCGCATCTCCTTGCTCTCCCCTCACACACCTACTTACTTATGGCCAGTCACTCACACAAACTCAAAGTCCCTATCAATCCGTCAGTATATACCTGTTAGTTGCCAATCACACTGTTCAAATAAAAGTTAAAAATGAATAACTCTCTCTCTCTCTAATTATGATATACGTCTTAGCCCTTTGGAGCGCCACAAAAGTCCGTACAGAAGCAAAGTCTAACAGTTTTGGACTGTTCCTGTTTGTCTGGGGACTTGGTTTCCGACTTGATCTAACCTTAAATTCCCTCACTGGGGCATCTAAGCATGATTGATGCTTCAAGTCTCTTGCCATCACAAGCAATGTTCACCAACAGAATGCTCTCACATCTCTTTTCCTGCATGCACAGTCACCAATTTGGGGTAAGCTCGCAGGGGTCACAAAAACCTGGATGTCAGAGCTCTCCAGTCACATTAGGGACTGCTGCCATCTATGCAGCATCTGTCAGAATGCCGATTCTGAATTGATTGGGACTGACACATAAACAGATTGGTGGGATCTGTTTAAAAAGGAAAGGAGCTGAACAGAGCTGGACCGGGATGAAAGGATTGCCTCAGAGATTGTAGTACCTGCCACAAAAAACCCTTGAGGGAAAATTATGAACGTCTCACTTAGAATGAAGTAATAGTATTGAGGATAGAGGAAAGCAGATATAAAATGTGTTACGTAATATTTTAAAAATGTGTTTCAAAAGCAAGTATAGAAGTAATTTGTAGGAAACATAATGATTATAAGTAGACAACACATCTTGCCTTCTTTTAAACAGTTGTTTTAAACCATTTTTTCTAACCCTAAAGCACTAAAGGCTAGCAACACAGTCAATGATTTGCATGCCAAAGGGTCCAAAAATATCCTATAATTCTGCCTTCTATTCTGTTGTTCAAATAAAAACTACTAGAAATATACTATATGTGTTCTTGATGTTTCTTTCCATTAAGAAATTCTAATCCTCATTAGCCCACTCTTGATTAATAAAGGGTCTTGGGGAGTTGTTTAAATGATTTTTTATTATACTTTTATAATAAGTATAATATGTCTTCTGGAGACCAGGCATGTTTAGTGCCATATACTCCCATTTAAAAAATCTATAAGGTGCTGCGATAAACACTGAAATCCCTAAACTTTATTTTGCTACTGCAGGGCAATTCTGCGTGCCTGCTCCTCAACATACATTATGGAACTTGCAAAAGAACAGAGACAGACTGCAAAGTTAATGAGGGGCATGGAACATCATAGTTAAGAAGAAGGGCTAGAAAAGTTTTTTTTTACATTAGCAGGAATCTGACATAGCAGGAGGGGATATGACAACTTTATAAACTATATATGGGGACAATGCCAACCACTCTCAGCCATTAGTTCATTAATATGACTGTACAAAGAACAAGATGTTCAAAGGTCAGTTCTCAAAATGTTTTTCTTTTGGAGATCATTTATAAATTCATGCATACAACTTTTTTTTTTTTTTATCTACCAAGGAATGTCCAAGCGGAGTGGTAAATGAAGATACTTTTAAGCAGATATATTCGCAGTTCTTTCCTCATGGAGGTAAGAGAATGGCTTTTGGTTATTTTAACCTAACCACAGTTGGCGCATGACTATGTAATTTCTTGTTGCTTGCCTATAATTGATATAGCTAACGGTTTATCATATATAGAATGTGTCATGCAATTAAACAAATAAACATTATGTTATAAAATGTAAAAGCTGTTCTATGGCATAGTATGTTTGTGATATTGCATAATTCCTAAATGTTACTTAAACTATGAAAACATTATGATCAACAACCTGTGTTTACATACAGAATACTGATGTAGTCATGCTTACTGTCACTTATATTTTTTTCTGCAAAGCTTTTGTGTTAAGTAAGGTAAAATTAAAAAAACATCAACATTTAAGTCAATGGAAGTTGCGGTCTATGTGTAATAACTTAGAAAAAGGGTAAATTAAGAAGTGTTACTTCTGTATCACATACAATGTAAATACTAGTCTAAATATAGAACAAAATCCTATTTTGCCAACAAGGATTCAGTGTACAGTCATTTCCAAAGGGGGGGTATAAATATAAAGAAAATAATATATAATGCTTTACGAAAACAAAAACCCTTGCCCAAAATCCATCAGTTTTGTATTCCTTAGCTTCCTTCACTTTTTATGAAGAACATTTGTGGCGTTTTATAGTTGTAGTCTCAATACCGTGTCTATATGCTGGAGGTATACACATGTTAACCATGAATATGTTGATGAGTGGGCTGCATATATGCACTCCCAAAATGCTTCAACAACCTAAAAAATTATAGTATACCTTCCAACATATGTATGTATGTTTTATGTATGTTTTATTGTTACAAATCTCCTCTCTTCTTTCCTCCTTACATATTGAGATCCCTTTGTTTTTCTTAATATTTTTATCCTGCTAATTATTCAGGGTTTTAGTCACCCTGATCTGCAACCTTTGCAGAATGTCAATACCCTTCTAGAGATAGGGTCTCCACAACTGTACATAATACTCTAGGTGAGGTCTGACCAGAGGTATGTAAAGTGGCATAACCAACCCTGTTCTTCTGCTATTAATGCCTCTCGCTATAACCCCCCCCACACACACACACACACACACACACACATGCTTTATTGCATTGTCTGCTTATATTTAAGTCTGGACTGATATACGGTGCCCTCCAGTAATCGTGGCACATTTGGTAAAGTAAAGAAGGCTGTAAAAAGTTGTCTTTATTGTTCAATCCTTTGATCTTTTCTTAACAAAAATATTATTTCATTGATATATACAAATTGCAAACACAACACAAGTTTGTAATTTTGTTTCTAAAAAATGTTAAATATATGTGTGGCACAATTATTGGCACCCTTATGAATTAATATGAGAAACTATATTTTAAGTATATTCCCATTGATATTTTAGTACATCTAGGTGACTAGGAACAGGAAATTGTTCAACCATGACTTTCTGTTTCACAGGGGTATAAATATTAGGCAACACATAGGCCAAATTCCCTTAGTCAAATCGCAATGGCTAAGACCAAGGAATACAGCTGTGATGTGCAGCAAAAGGTTGTTGAGCTCCACAAAATGGGAAGTAGCTATGAGAAAATAGCAAAATCATTGCAAATCCCCATTTCCACCATCAGGGCAATAATTAAGAAGTACAGTCAACTAGAAATGTTATGATATACCATTGTTGTTAATGTACTGCGAAGAACATGGTTTGAGTGGCCAAAAAATCTCAAAGCATCACATTGCAGAAGTTAATTGAGTCTTGGGGTCAGAAAGTCTCCAAAACTACAATTCTCCATCATTTACACCACCACAAGTTGTTTGGAAGAGTTTTAAGAAAAAAATCCCTACTCTCATCCAAAAACAAACTCAGCCGTCTTCCGTTTGCCAGACACTACTGGAACTTCAAATGGGCTCGGGTTCTAGGGTCAGATGAAACCAAAATAGAGCTTTTTGGTAATGAACTCAAGAGTTTGGCCCACACCCATATGGAAAAGTGCCTCATACCCATGATTAATTATTGTGGTGGTTGTTGTTTTTTTGCCTTTTTTCTGCCAGAAGATGTGTACATTTTGTTAGGGTACCCTATCAAATATCAACAGATATTAAATGGAACACCTGACTGCCTTTGCCAGAAAGCTTAAAATAGGCCGTGGTTGGATCTTCCAGCAGGACAAAAACACACATCGATATCAACACTAAAATGGTTCACTGACCACAAAATCAAGGTCCTTCCATGGCCATCCCAGTCATCTGACTTGAACCCCATAAGAACCTGTGGGGTAAACTGAATAGGAGAATCCACCAGCATCGACCTCGGAATTTGAAGGATCAGGAGAGATTCTGTATGGATGAATGGTCTCTGATCCCATGCCATGTATTCTCCAACCTCATCAGGTATTATAGGAGAAGACTCAGAGTTGTCATCTTGGCAAAGACAAGTAGAACAAAGTATTGACTGAAAGGCTGCCAATAATTGTTCCACATATATATTTTATCTTTTTTTTAAAAAAATTGTTGTGTTTGCAATTGTTTGATAAACATGAGAGCAGAGAAAAGACCAAAAGATTAAACAATAAAGACATTTCTTCTTTGCTCATGTTTACCAAGGGTGCCAATATTAGTGGAGGGCACTGTGTGTGTGTGTGTGTGTGTATATATATATATATATATATATATATATATATACAGTATCTCACAAAAGTGAGTACACCCCTCACATTTTTGTAAATATTTTGCCAAGGTTTAGACATTAATGGCTGTGTGTTGAGTTATTTTGAGGGGACAGCAAATTTATAATGTTATACAGGCTATACACTCACTACTTTACATTGTAGCAGAGTGTCATTTCTTCAGTGTTGTCACATGAAAAGATATAATAAAACATTTACAAAAATGTGAGGGTTGTACTCACTTTTTGTGAGATACTGAAAATTGACAGAAAGCATGGGATAATAATGGAGGAAGTGTGTATACATATCCCCTTATATTTTGCAGGGTAGTTTTTACCAGCCCCAGGGAGATCTTTGGAATTTTGCTTCCATGATAAATTGTGTATTTTTGGGTCCCTGGGGTGCGTCCCTGGGGTAATTCGGCTGCTAGTTTTAAAGCGGCTGTAAGACACGCTGGCCGCTTTAAAGTCATTAAGCGGCCGGCGTGCCTGCACAATGCCACTTAGTGCCTCAGCTGTCACACGGAACAGTTCCTTGTGACAGCTGGAAGAACATGTCGGAGGAGAGCAGTCTGCAGGGAAGAAAGGCAGCAGAAAAGTAAGTATTAAAAAAATAGTTGGGATGATAGGTGTAAGGGGACCCATATTCAACGGGGGTGCCTTGGGACAACAATTAAATACAAAAAGGTGGTGGCTGGGGGTTATAAGTACACAACAGGGTGGTTGGGGCATCACATAAATCAATACACAAAGGGGGTGGTGGCTGGGGTCAATACACATGGGTACATTAACCAGAAAAGGGGGCATCAATACACATGGGTACATTAACCAGAAAAGGGGGCATCAATACACAAGGGAGGGGGCTGGCTGGGGACATCACATAAATCAATACACAAGGGTGTTGGGGAATAAATGTACAAAGGGGGCTGTCTGGTGGCATGAATGCACATGGGGCAATACACACCGGTGTGGGGGGGAATATATTAAAACCAAAGGGGGACCTGGCTGCGGCATCAATACACAAGGGGGAAATACACAAAAAAACAAACCAGTATGGAAAGCATTTTTATGCTTTGTGTAGATTAACCCGTACAGATATGGGTGTTGGTGTGACAGAGTCTGTCCTGGTGTGTGTGTTTGGTGTGTCGGTGTGGCAGAGCCTGTCCTGGTATGTGTGTGTTTGGCTGTCAGTGTGGCAGAGCCTGTTCTGGTATGTGTGTGTTTGGGTGTTGGTGTGGCAGGCTTGTCCTGGTGTGTGTGTGTTTAGGTGTCAGTGTGGCAGAGCTTGTCCTGGTGTGTGTTTGGTGTGTCGGTGTGGCAGAGCCTGTCCTGGTGTTTATTTGGTGTGTCGGTGGTGCAGAGCCTGTCTTGGTGTGTTTATTTGGTGTGTCGGTGGCGCAGAGCTTGTCCTGGTGTGTGTGTTTGGGTGTCCGTGTTGCAGAGCCTGTCTTGGTGTGTCAGTGTGGCAGAGCCTGTCCTGGTATGTGTGTCTGGGTGTCGGTGTGGCAGAGCCTGTCCTGGTGTGTATTTGGCCATCTGTTTTCTGGCACTTTACTTACTATAGGAATAAATAGAACTATGTGGTTTTTACTTATCCAGAGATAAAATGCCCTCCTGAATTTGTAGTCACTTCAGAGGACAAAAGTAAAGCTTTCAATCTGCATATTTTATTAAAAATGATTAGTGGAAGTAAATTGTGTTCAGAAGTCCCGTGTATTGATTACTCCCAATCCCATCACATTACATCAATATGCGTCAGAAAATCAGGAAAAGATGAGTATGGATGGTGGGCTGGTTTGGTGGCGCAACAGGCCACTTGACTAGACTTGCCCCCCAGGCCTTAGGCTGCCGGCCCTCCCCTGCCTCTCAAAGACTCAAGTGACCAGTGCCCAATAGGCAGGTTCTCATTTTCTCCAATTTAAGGTTACAAGTTCCAGCCCAGTAATTCCTGACAGTTGGTTCTCCTGCAGACACATCAGAAATTTTAATGAGACCACACACCAAATGTATTTATTACATGTATCAAACTAAAACTAAGTTTTTGAAAAAATATTGCGCTACTTTACTTTTTAAAGCACACAATACAATATTTTCAGGTAGCTGCATATTTGCCATTTGTGTATGTTCTAGCTTTGTTTTTCATAGCCAAATCTACTAGGCTGCTTTTGTTATCATAGTGCCTTGCTGTAAACAGTACAATGGTTCAATCTAAACACTTAGTAATATGTCTACAAAAAGGGTGTCAAAATGTATTAGTTCAATGGCAAGGAGATCTGGAGAAATACTGAACTTTCCCCTGACAGCAGGAACCAGCATCTCTGACCCTGTGCTGACAGATCTAGTGTAATGGCGGTTAGCACAAGATTAGAGACTCAGGAGAGTCTATCCTGATCCTACCGGGATCTCTGATTTTTTTTCCCCCTGACTTTTATGCAGGCCACTGCTTCTGTTATTCTATGTGGCAGCTCCTCTAATAGCAGTTCTCTCAGGAGACCAGGATGCAAACCCAGGTTTAAGGCCGGGACCTGACTAAGATTTTAAATGGTCCATGACAACTTAGGGCTAGTGACCCTATAGATCATAGACATGCAGCTGTAAGCTACACTTTTACTTCTGTCTAGTGCAAGCATGTCCAAAGTCCGGCCCGAGGGCCAATTGCGGCCCACGTTCCGGACTGATAAGGCCCCACAGATAAGTTGCCCAAATATAGATCTGTTTTTTGAGTGATTTAACACCTGCTTAGATTTGACATCCAAGTCACATAAAAAGCATGCCGTTTTCAATAAACTTTGCATAAAATAGTTAATTTGCATTTAATTTTAATGGTTCAAAGAATGTCAGGCAAAATGGTCGGCCCTCGCACATGTTCACTTCATCAAATCTGGCACTCTTCAAAAAAGTTTGGACATGCCTGGTCTAGTGTAATGTCTGGCTGCAAACTGATATTACATTGGCTGCCTTAATGGCCTCGGTGTTGGGAGGGGTTTTGGGAGCAGCCCACCAAGACTTTCCCTGGTGTGCTAGGAATATGCTTGTGACAAATCATGTCATTGAAAATGGGTTAATATTCCTACTTTAATCTTTGCCTAGCAGCAAAATTGATCATTGCCATTGTTAAAGGCAAAAGGAGAACATTTGATCGATTTTTAAAAACTGGATAAAAAAATGTCTATTAACAACCTTAGATTTCATATTATTGGTTCCTTTTTGGTTATGTATATAGTTACCACTGAAAGCTCCTGCATTCTCCTTCCATATGTGGTTCCCAATTGCCTTTCATATATCTCTCAAACCTGTATTGTTCTCTTGTTCTGCTACCAACATTGACAACCTTATTCCGTGCTTTTTCAGGGGAATAATCTTAATTGCCAGCAGTTTTATTTTCATTTACAATATTTGGTTGACAGCATAGGTTATGGTCCAAGGGAACAATGTTGGATTAATGCTTAGGATGCCCATACTTTATTGTTCATTATTTTTATCAGTTCTTTACTGATAAACATGCTCATGGTTGCTACAGCGCCATTCTTTACAACTCAGTGTAAGATCCCTACCATTGAGCTGGACACACAGATTTAGAAATAGCTCCCAAAACTGTTTAGGTGCAGTGGCAGGGAACCACAACAAACTTTAACCCTTTTAAGTCACCCTATATCATGTGATCTGATTTGATGACCTTAATACATACATGATTCTAATAAATATTTCAAAATGTTAATAGCTGTGACAAATTAATTGAAGGAGCAAAATATAAACATTACTTTAAAGCCCTCTCTCAAGTAAATGTATATCTTTTTTTCTTTTTTCAGAGAATGCTTTACATACTAACCTGGCCCACAAAGGTTGGTATAGAGTCTATAAATTGTTTCCCTAACATAGTGATTCTACTGAAGCAATCTATTATCAAAAGCACACAATTCCAAAAGGAAGATAATCTAAGGTATTATAAAATGCATGACATGATTTTTATTTGAACTTTGTGAGCCAGTAGTATTTAGTAAAGATGTTTTTTTCAAAATAAAGTGTTTTGGAAACGTAAAAATTAAACTATATTCTTGTTTTACTCTCCCTCTCACCTGTAAAATAATAACTGTCACTATTGGTTTTTTTTGTTAAAACAAGTAAACATAAACCACTAATTGGTTACAGATTAGACAAACCCCCCATCATGATGAGTTTAGAGAGCTTTGCTATTGTGGCTTGAAAACTACTACCTGAAATCATATGAAATTATACTGACCCATAATAATCTGGGTTTCAAATCCATTAGATTTAACCTTTTTATCACTTTCCATGCTGTTGGTCAAGAAGAAGAAGAAGAAGAAGAAGGTTGAAAACCTTTATTGTTCTTGCTGTAGAGAACAATTTATGCTGCTTTAGGTAAAACCTCCTTTCCTCAAGTCTCAGTGGATGACATTGTGTTCTTTATAATGTTTTTTTAAGTGGTCACCATAGAATTTGTGTTGGCTCTGTATGAATTTGTATAATGTTATCATATCTCCATTAAGACACCTTAACTTCATGAAATGCAATGAAGTTAGACTGATACGATCTTATACAATCATGTTGAAGAGATCAATAACAACTGCTGAAATTTCTTAGCCATACATTAAAGTCAAGATGAAAAGAAATGTGGATAAGTCCAAATAGCCAAAATAGAGATAGTTCTAGCGCAAAGGACCTATTAATCAAATAATAAATCCTGCTGTTTCTAGGGCCTCCCGACGAAGCCGAGCCTAGTCTTGGTGAAACGCGCGTTGAGGTTTTTTTTAGTTCAAGGGCCTTTACTTTATCTTTCTATAGCTCCACTGTTGAAAAAGTAATCTCTTCTTTTGGATTCTAGTACATCCTCTATGCTACCGATGTGCTATTTTTCTTTACCTCTCCTGACTTTTTGCTAACTCGTCTCACTTAGTTTTTCTCTGAAATCATGTCCTGAATAGCATTCCACTACCTGAAGCACAAGACTGAGCTTCTGGTTATTTCCTTGTCCCCTTTACCCTCAGTTCCTTACATGTCCATCACTGTTCAGAATTCCACAATCTCTGCAACTACTCCACTCTCTCCTTACCTTGCACAAGACACTACTAAAATACCCTTGTGATATCCTATTTAGATTATTGCAGCTCCCAACTTTGTCCATTCTAAACACCGAATAATTTTCTTATCCCAGTGCTATATCTACGGGAACACTGTGCAAGTCCGTCTACTTGTTCCCCATACCCTCCAGAATAAAATGGATGATCCTTTCCTACAGAGACCACAGCAACATTGTACTCTTCTATATCTCTTCTCTTAACCGTCCTCTTGGCTCTGCCCACAACTTACGTCTCTCTCATAGAATAACATTAGGGCTGCAACTAACGATTATTTTCATAATCGGTTAGTTGGCCGATTATTCTTTCGATTAATCAGATAAGAAAATAAATGTAAAATTTTCATTTATTTAAAATAGTTTAATAAACAAGCAGGATGTTAAAAACAAACAGTAGAATAAAAAAACTTTGATAAAAATGCATTTCTTATTATTATTTCCCAAACTGCCCCCCACCCCGTTATGCACATTTGAGCCCAGGCTTGCCACACTGCCTCCCAGATATGCCACACTGCCTCCCAGATATGCCACATGCCTCCCAGATATGCCACATGCCTCCCAGATATGCCACTCTGCCCTCCCCACATATGCCTTATACCTCCTGATATGCCTTATATCCCCTGATATGCCTTATACCCCAGTATGCCACTCCGTCCTCCCCAGATATGCCTTAAACCCCCTGATATGCCTTATACCCCCTGATATGCCACACTTCCCCCCAGATTTGCCTTATACCCCCAGATATGCCATAGTGCCCTCGTAGATTCACAGAATCGTTCACAGCACACTGACACAATACTTTTATAAATAAATACAGGATTAATCTTCACTGCCCCCAGGATTTAGATTCCCATTAGTTTGCACCCCTTTACCTCTAACTGCACCTCAAGTTAACCCTATTAAATTAATTAAATTAACTCTCAGTCCTCAGCATTAAATTAAACCTAAAGACCCCATTTACCATAACTGCTCCTAAATTTACCCTAAAGACCCCATTAACCATAACTGATCCTAAATTAACCCTAAAGACCCCATCAACCATAACTGCTCCTAAATTAACCCTAAAGACCCCATCAACCATAACTGTCCCTAACTGGGAAGTACCGCATTTGGTCTGAAAAAAAACCTTGTCTTACAATCGAGGTCGTCTTCTAATCAGACCTCAAATGAGGTCTGACTATGCGACTAAAATCCTGATCCCCCTGCAGCGCTGCAGGGGACCTGGATCCTCCTGTCTGGTAACCTCAGCTGCTGCCGGGACTTCCACCGGGCGTCTATCACCGAGCACCGACGAAAGTGCGGGCAGCAGCGGTGAATTCTCTTCTCTGCCAGCCGGTGAACGTCTGCTTGATGAACGCAGACAACCCCCGTTACTGCTTGTACTTCCACCGTAGCTTCTATGATGCAGCACCGGCGTCGCATGACCTTCCGGTGCTCATAGAAGTTCCAGCAGAACACCCGCTTGAGCAGATGTTGTCTACGCGAATCGCGTAGCGCTCTACACGCTGCCCGGACTAAGCACCGGGGACTCAGAAGCACCGGTAAGTTGTGGGGGGATAACACAGGAGGATCCAGGTCCCCTGCATCTGAGTCCCCGGGGCTTAGTCCGGGCAGCGTGTAGAGCTCTAGGTGAATTGCGTAGAGCTCTACACGCTGCCCGGACTAAGCACCGGGGACTCAGAAGCACCGGTAAGTTGGGGGGGCATAACACAGGAGGATCCAGGTCCCCTGCATCGCTGCGGGGGATCTGGATCTTAGTCTCATAGTCAGACCTATTTGAGGTCTGATTATAAGACGACCCCGATTATAAGATGAGGAGTATTTTTCAGAGCATTTGCTCTGGAAAAAACCTCGTCTTATAATCAAGCAAATACGGTAATTGTTAATTTTTACTCTTCCCTATTTGTAATAGTGCTACAGCAGCTTTAACTAAGGTCTAACTAAATTACTATGTTACTAAAACTCACACCATTTTCCTATTACTAGTATCAGGTTAAAAATAAATGGTCAAAAAATTGTGCTGTTTTTTGGGGTTTTTTTTACACAGATCTAGTTTTTCCATGTTTATTTGTTGTGTATTATATTAGGACTAGAACTGATTAAAGTACAAAACAGAAGAATCTGAAATAATCTAACTGGAGAAAACCAGAATAGAATATAGAAAAAAGATCAGGTACGTTTGACATACATGAAAATATTGTTCCTTACACACTGCTCCTTGGCAACTACTCCCACACCTATCATAATGTGTTTAAGTGATAATGTAATATTATTATTATTTGCCATTATATTCAGCAGTTCCGAACATGTGATACATGGGATAGACGTGGCAAGTAAAATGCTTACACCCAAAGTTATTTTATTGTGATAGCAGTCTCTGTACAACAAAACCCTCCACAACTCTTTTTATTCCATTAACAGAATGGTGTCCATTGAAGAACAATGCATATTATCAGTGCTGTTAATGCTTCCAGAGAATAAGGACCAGGAATTTAATACCAACAAGTTACACACATCAGGTTGGCTACTTATATAATTATATATTTGGATGAGTCGATAATAATGATTCTATAAAATATATGTGATGTCACTTTTATATCCAGTTGTTATCCATTGTATGCAACTAAAGATAAACACAATTGGTCACAGGAAATAAACAAAGCAATGGTAGTGTGAAGAAACATAGTAATTGAACAATTATATGTAAATAATCATATATTATGTAACATTATGATGTCATAAGGGGCATGATAAGGTGGGTACAACAGGTGTATGGCACCCAGGCACTCCAATAACCAAGGCGCCCAACAGGTTCACGTAACAGAGAGCGTGAGCTGCACTGAAGATAAGAGCTCTGTACGAGGTAAGAAGGTAGGGGGGAGGAGGGAGAACTGTACAAGCTCCATTGTAGATGAGAGAGGGGAGGTTTTATATTGGATTCATTTTTTTAGAGTTTGATCTTCTACATAATTACCTATTTTTAACTACTCATTTTTTTAAGTTTTTATTAAGCATTTGATTACTGATCCTTTACTTTACATCAAGAGTTGAAGCATATAAAATGTTTGACTATTGTTTTTACAGATACATATTTAATCTTAACCTATATACGTATTTCCTAATGATTGATCTTTATATATATATATTAGCTGCACAACTTGGGGAGCATAAGCTAGGAGCTAGTTTTACTTTTTTTTCTTTGTCCCTTTATATTGGGATTTAAATTTATACACTCTTATAAGTGGTGCTATTTGTCACCGTACTGTTTTTTGCAGTTTCTTTTTACCTATTTGTAACATACTGTATTATTTTTATTTCATCTCTTACAAATATCAACTTTTTTTTACACTTATTGCTAAAATATGCTTTTTGAAAGATCCGCATACATATCATAATACATAATAAGTTCAAATTCGAACATTACACAAGACCAAATGAGCGCCTTCACAGAAGAGTAAAGGGTATTATGGGTGCAACACCATTTTAATGCCCAGCAAGCTCATATAGTAAATGTGAGTGTGACAATAATACCAATAGCATCTGGGAATTCTGCTATTTTACAATTATGTTTTCTCACTGGTCTATAGGAAGAAATTTGAATTAGGGCACTGAATGTAGCCGCTTGTCATCTTAATCATCTACGTAAGCAGGTGCGGGCTGGGCAGAAAGGAAATTGGCCCCCCTCCAGTCCAAAAGTCTCCACAAAGGGCTGGTACACATTAGATGGCACTTTGTCAAGAATTTTGGACCAACCCGGAGAGCCAGGAATGCAGCGAGGTCACGTATGAATGTTTATATGTAATGTGTATGTGAGCATGAATGTGTATGTGAGCACCCATAACGAAGGGTAAGCGTGTGATCTATAATAGTGGTGTGAGGTGTGATAGAATGGGTATGTTTTAATGTCAGTGTGTGTTTGTGAGAGAAAGTGTATATGTGTAAGTTTGTGTTACAGTGAGTGTGTATGGGAGCACTTAGCTGTTCCTGCACTCACTGCCAGAATTTGCCAGCCCTCCCTTGCAATTTTATCAAGGCTGTAAAAAGTCATGACATAACACAGCCCATGACTTTTGAACCAAATGTGTTCTTTACTATCAATGATGAATGTTGTCAGCAGCATAATTGTTAAAATACTCTTGACAAGTTATATACAAACTTAAAAAATATAAACATCACTCGGTTTCAGAGGATGTTGTAATGGAATGCAGTTTTGTTATACATGATCACATTTACTACAATGTTAACAGGTCAAAGTGTTTGGTATATAATATGACAAGTCACCTCACGAGGTGTTCATGTTTTGAGCAAAACAGTTATGTGTTAACATAAGATCTGCTTTATCCTTATGTACCATAACAGCCAGTAACATATCACATGCTTTTCATAGTGATAATTGCATAGAACATAGAAACATAGAATTTGATGGCAGATAAGACCCACTTGGCCTATCTAGTCTGCCCATTTTTTCCTGCTGTAACAATTCAAATCCTAATAGGTCCTTGGTCTTGTTTGATTCAAAATAGCCTTACTCCATATGCCAATCCCCAGCCCACTCACTGTATTAACCTCTACCATTTCTGCTTAGTAGTTGTTCCATTATCTGTTTAGTAATATAAAATGTTCTCACATTACATCCATGCCTTTTAGACTTTGGACTTTCTCAATTCTCTGCTCCAAGCTCTCAGGTCACATTGACATCCCTTAGTACTTTCTGATGCAAACCATTCATAGTTGTTTCTCACTATTTGTTTTTTTCTGACTGAGGTCCCTTCCCTTCATTATCCTTTGTAAAAACTAAACAAATATTAATTGAGGCAGTCAATTAAACCTTTACCCTTATTTACATGATTCAATTTGTCTTGTCTATTTTTCTTCTTTTACATATGTCTAAAAATGTACAGGTATTATCCTTTTTTTATTAACCAACAATTTTCTTCTATGTGTACTGCAGCATCTAACAATCCATTTGCCTTTTTAAGACTAGCTTTGTATTTACTCTTATATTCCCCATTCTGAGTTTGCTTATGATTCTTAAATGCTGCCTTCTTAAATATATGCACCACATTTGTGGAGTACCCCTGTGATTTGCTTTTTCTTATGTTGTTACTGACAAGTATAATACAATGTTCTGCTACCTTGAGTAGATTTTTTAAATAATGTTATTTCTCCCAGCTAATATCTAAAGATATCCAGGCCATCAAAAACTAAACAAAAACAAAATCCTTGTAAACAATTTAGGATCTGTCTAATTTTGGCTGACCTATCTAATTGTTTTTATTGTTCCCATTATGTAGATAAAAGTCCTCCTTAATGATAAACTCCAATTAGTTGTTTCTTCAAATAGCAGATAATCAAACTCCTCTGCTTGTCACTGTAGTCTATGCATTTGATGACACACATGAGACTTTATGTCCAAGTCAAACATGCATTTAATGTATTCACCATTTTTTGAGCAAATATATTTATAACTCACATTTTTTTTTAAAACACCATCATATTCCAGGTTTGGAGTAGAGACAGGCAGTAATATTCCTACTCAAAAATTAGATGACCCATCACTCTGTAGCCTAGTTTGTAAAGAGGCGGTTTGCAGAGTATCACTATATATTATGAAGGACAGAGCTGGCAATGTCAACAAAATAGTGAATGGCAACTTAGATCTATTGTGATAGACATATACCCTGTTACAGTGCAAAATGTAAAAGATTTTGTGACTTCTCCTTTATTATCAGACTCCATATGTAAGAATGAATCACCTCTCCTCATAGAGATTACATGACTGAGAGAATGGATACATCTTTATAATAAATTGTTTATATTAGATAGATAATATTTGGCTGGAATCTTATTTTATATTGTCTCAGTAGGAGATATATATAAACTTTTTACTCACACTGTAGCTGAATTATTATTTTTACAACACCAAACACAATTAGCAGCCAAATGGTGAATCGTAACAAGGACCTTCCAATGTAGCAGACTGATGAATCAGATGCTGCTATCTACACGTGTAGTCTGATGTTAAACAATTCTCAATTTAAGCATAGCTTATTCCTTCCTTGTGATAACCCTGCACCATATCTCGAATCCACATGTAATAATCCAATGTAATAATCCAATGTATAAATCTATGTCAGGCAAGGCGAACACTAATCAGGATCTTCAACCGGGACATAGTCTGGAGTCACTTCATGGCAATATAAATGAGATCAATCTATAATACTACCATCTAAAAGCACATGGATTCATGCAAGGGAAATAAGAAATTATAGTCTCCACCGACCGGTTTTGGTGTAGAAAGACAACATTCTCAAGGTCACATGACCTTTTATAATTACCAGCACTGGACACACCTCTGCCCTTAATATATATTAAAACAATGATTATATGGAGAACAATTTGCAATTACATAATTCCGTATATTACAAAATATATACTAAAATGGGTAGTTTATATAGCTTACAAACATATAAAAATATATCACAAACCCCTTATATCTCCCTCTTAAATTAATAATTGAATATTGCTGGTGTAAGGGGCCATAAATAATACGGTTTAAATTTAAAAAGTCCCTAAACAAGTGACCATGTAATAAAAATGTAAGTCTTCAAGAATGTCTGCCTCTAGTTTTATGGCATTTGTCTTAAGCGTACGTCTTTGGTTGTGGTTGAGTGTGTTTTGAAACTGCTATCTATATGGAATGGGTAACAATTGGATATAAAAGTGACTATTACACAGATGGTATATAATAATTTTGATCAATGTATCCAAAGCCTGCTTGATGATCCAACCCGATGTGTGTGAATTGCTGGTATTAGATTGCTGATCCTTGTTCTTATGGAGTGCTAACATACCTGATGATGTTCATTAATCAAGACCATTTGTGTTAAAGGAAGAAGTTTTGTGGAGACACAGCTATAACTATAAAATAATTTCAGATGTAAGCATTTTTATCTACCACAGTTAACATGACATTACCACATAATACTCATGATGTTAGGTGTTTGAGTAGTTGCAAGTTGGCATGTTAGAGGACAATATTTTGACATATGTTGAACCTACTTTCTTCCTTCAGTGCACTATTTTGCCTTTCCCAGCTCTGTTCCTTGATTACATCTCCAGTCCCAATACAATAGATGACAACAGAATATGGGGCTAATGCAGGGCTTGATAAATGTATCAATCTAGGAGCCAGCTAAAAAAGTTAGGAGCCAGGATTTTTTTTTAAACTAACAAAGTTATTTTCAAAGACAAAAATTAATGATGTCCCAAGGGAACCCCCCCTCTCCCTTAAATATAGGTCCACTTTCCTCGAAACCCTAACTATTTTTTTTAAATACTTACATTTTTTCCCGCTCTCCTCCGACGTGACAACCCTCTCCCCGTCACGAGGTACTCTTCTGTGAGCCCCGCCCCCTTGAGCGTCACGTCTTCAAAGGGGCGGGATGAAGAGCCTCACTGAGGCACTACCACTCAGCAGCACGGGGTCTGCAGACCAACGTTCATGTAGTGCGTCCGCGAGGCGAGGTGGTAAGACCGCCGTGTGTGCACGCAGACCGCTTTAATTTTATTAGGCGGCCGGCTTGCACACACCGTGCTGCACTGTGAGCAAGGCCAGTCTGGCAAAAGGTAGAACACATGCTAATGGCTAACTTGCAGCTACCTGAAAACAGTATATCATGCAACAGCTAGAACTTGTAAAAAAAAAGAACAACACAATGTTTTTGAAAACGTATTTTTAATCTGGTACTAAAAAAAAGTCGTTGAGAGTTTCATATAGTATAGATGTAATATAACCAAAGATGTGCAACACAATAACTGTATTGAGTGATGCATCCTATGTTTATGGGTGAAGGAGAAGTTGCACATTTGAATCTGCAGTCTACATTTACTATTTATGCTTATTTTTGGTTGCTGTAACTTAACCCCTTAATGTCTAATGAAGGGCCAGCCACGTCACTCAAAAACGGTCAGGTAAAGACCAATGACGTGCTTTGAAATTATTTTTTATGTGAGTGCAACTCCCTTATGGGGTTGTTTGTTTGTATCTCTTCCTCTGACACAATGCCTCTTACATACATTGAATGTAACTACAAAAGCTTTTCATATGTATGTATTGCACATTTTGGATTTATTTACCTCATTAAGAAAAGAGAGACCACCATTATGGTTATTAAATTTGATCGGTTATTACTGTTTTAAATTAAAAAAGCAGATATTTTGGTTAAATTTTAGAACTAATTCTGCCTTTTTTAAAACCACAAAATGATTCTATTCCATTTGTATTGGCAGGATTTATCTATTTACAATTGTTTCATACCTCTGAAGAAGCCGCATCTAGACGGCGAAACATGTCAGGTTCATTTTTAACTGATATTTATATGTACAACCAATTATGTTGAATTTTACATACTTCTTATGTTTATTAAATTTTATTCAATTGTATATTTAATATATACATCATAATACACTACTAGTCTCAAGAGGAATCCCAACCTCCTTAGCGCTCCCACCATTATTATTTTTCTGTATTTGTGTTGGAAGTGTTGAGAGGTCACTTTTAGTGTATTAGGCAGCTGCTCAAATATATTTCACTTTACCCATAGGAATCCCTTCCATTTATTTTTTATTTATTCCCTTGTATATGTTTATTCACCTAACTATTGATATTGTTTGTTTAACTTTCAATAAATGCAGACTATGATTAATTTTCTTATAGCATGACAGAAAGTAAAAGAAAGTTTTGACTCTTTTGTGTTCATTTTTATCATTTGCTTCTGTATGCTATATGGGGTATGTTCCTTAGTTATGTTTAATAAAAAATGAGTATACCAGATTTTGTTTTTTAATTGGAATAACAGTTTGTTTTTAAGGTTTACTTTCAAGTTTTTCAATCTTCCTTTACTTAGTCTGAAATAATACAGTACTAATTAAAAACTGTAGTCAGACATTTGTGACAGGGTCCAAGGCCCTTACAGAATAACAGAAATTAAATGTCACTGTTATGCTGTGTTTCCTTTGTGACCATGAATTTGCTTCTTAATGAAGCGATATGCGTTATCTTCCATAATTACTCTTTTCTTGCAGCATTTGATAATAGGCATAGGTGTAACTATTGGGCCCTCGTGAACAAGTGATCTGTGTTGGCTGTCCCTTCTTAGCCTATGAGACAGACAGCCCTTGATGGTAGTTCTAGTTAGTAGCAATGACAGCAATTCCCTGGAATCATGCTAAGCCAGTGTCTGGGTTAGCATGATGGAGATTATGTTCCAAAGGAGCTGTTGTAATAGTGACAGACATGCATTTCATGTTCCACCTAAGCCTGGAATATATACAGGTACGCTTCTCTACAAGGACCTTACCATTGGGTTCTTGACAATCTTTGTCCTCTAGGTGGCATCGATGGTTCGTTTTTTTGATGTACCTTAGATGACCACGTAGACATCTCAGAGCCTAGTCTTTGTACATGTGTGTGTGAGATTGTTACATATAAATTCAGGTCAATCTTGCATGTTGCTGTTGCAGGTACCTGTGTCTGAGAAATATAGGTTTAGTGGCAAAAGATAGATTCCATCTTTATCAACACAAACAGTTAATAAGTAAAAGGAGTGTAAAAATTGAGAACTCTCAAACCTGGTTGCAACATTGTTTGTTTACCCATAGAAAAATCACAATTTTAATACCCTTCCAACAAGCTTGGTCCTTTTTTTATCAATTTTTTTTCCAGAATCCCTTCATGTAAAATGATCTCTAGTGTCTTTGTGTCGCCATGAATCAGTCCATTCCAGTCATTACTTTTCCCATACTGGACCACTATGTCCAGTTCCTATAAAGAGGGGTCTAATCACTAAGAATGTATCTTTGGGAAACGCAAATGACGTGACTCGCAACTTGACTAGTTAAATGATTTATAAAAATATAAAAATAAATTTAGGACTGATGATGACCTGGCAACCTATAATGAGAAGGAGAAGCTGCTGTAGCTGTATAGGGGACCAAATTCTTAATGACAGGGTGTGGATTCTGATTTCCCCAGAGGTACATGCATACATTTTGCTTTGTATTTGTGATTTATGGTTTTATGGTATTCATCATGATTGTTAATCATTAACTATACTGGGATTTAAATATTGGATAGCTACTAAAACTGTTACCAAAATTAAATAAGTGACATAATAGTGTAGCTAGACCCCCTCCACCAAGGAACCCAACAACCGCAGACGCAAGTTACCAGAGGCAGGATGTCTCATAGGAGAGCTTTAAATTGATATTATCCCATAAGCATATTTGAGTATTTATTCACTTGTGCTGCCATTTTCAATAATGATTGTAATCGATAATTACCTGTTAAATGTTGGCTATTACTAGTGATATTTGTATAACAAATAAAAATGTCTTATACATTACATCTGCTATGTACTTTTAATGCCCTTCATTTGTTTAGGTCAGATCAGGTTTTATCAAATTGAATTTACTGGTAAGGAAGTTCAACATATACTCTTATAATCAAAATAACAGTTTACAGGTGGACTATTTAGGGAAGTTCAATTATCTTGTACATTAAAATATGGGTACCTTAAGCTAACAAATGCTTGAATAAATAGAGAATGCATGGACCCTAAATGTCCTGAATTTTAATTTCTTACATTGCTAAACTAGTAAGGCTTCCTCTCCTCTTATTATAGTTACCATCACAACAGAGGAAGAGGATGATTATGCTTACTCTCATCCCAGATCACTGACAGACACCTGCAGCACATCCAGATTCCAGAGCTCACCTTTCCCTGCCTGGAATTTGTACTGATGAAGATGTCGTTCTTAGAGACCCTTCCCAAGAACAATTGTTTTAGTATTAGTGAGATGACAAATATGGCTAGGTTTATAGTGGGACTTTGGTGGTTCCTTCCTTTAGGATCATTAGGACCTGTGGAAGGAAATAGGATTGGGTTAAAAAGGGCTATTATTGCAACAAGGGGTTAATAAGCATCACGATTTGGGAAGCGTTTGTTGTTACAGGTACTCACGGTTCCAGATGACCAGAATATATATTTTAAGTAGAAGATGGAAGAATGAAGATTCTCTCTGATGTTTCTCAAAGAAGAGATTAACGGCTGATGTTCTCAAGATGGAAGAAAAAGAATGTCTGTCATGAGTGAAAAGATGCATTGTTCAAATATTGTTAACATAAAGTATGATATAGTATATACAGTATATTGTGATTGAATCCAAGGAATGGTACATGAGGGTAGATATGTGGTACAAAGTTTCACAGTTTTGTTGTACTGTATTTTGGATCCCTAAGGTGGAGTATTGGAAGAGCAGGATAGTCCTATTACTCCACTCCACGAATTTATAGTAGCTGCAGAATCCAAAGCCGAGTCCAGGGTTACTACGAGGTAATGGATCCATTCATCCAGCATTGCAAATTAGATTGCCTGATACAGGTGAGGGGAAGTCTTTTATTTTGAGCCCAACAACATGGAAGCTGGGGGTGTGAAAGGAAGCATACCTGGGAACTTCCCCAGAGGTCTCCTTCTGAGGTAGCGGGTTCACAATGGGATTAGCCATTCAATTGTTTGGGAGTGGGATGGTAACTGAGCAGAGTGACCTGGAGACCCTGGGACACAACACTTTACCCAGAGACTCCATTGCATACTTGGTTCCCAGGGATGCAGGTAAAAGTCTGAAAAAACACATGAGAAGGTAAAAGGCTGATTTGATTTTGGTTGTTATATTAAGGAAACAGAGCTTCAATAAATTGTCAGAACTTACAATGTGTATAGTTAGAGCTCAAGAGCATTTTCTTTTTTTTTTTTTTTTTTTTTTTACAATTCATGATTACGTTTCTGCTTTTACAAAATACTGGGTGTTGAAAAATAAAGCAATGCAACTTAAGGAACGCTGAATTCTGCTGTATGATGCCTGTTTAGAATCCTGAAAGACCTTGTGTTAAAATGATGCCCTGGACAAAAAAACACTGGCATAGATAAACGGGGAGAGATAATTTTACCATATAATTAACAGAACACATCTAAGATGTTTTTTTCCTTTTGAAATGTAAATACATGAATGCATGCAACATGACATATTGAAATAGTAACTTACCAATAGTTGTACATTCAGGATTTTCTGGTAGAAAGCATAATGGCAAATCTCCAGGCCCTGAACCAGCAAAGCAGCCCCAGACCATCATAGTACCGCATTTGGCTGTTGCTATGATCTTATTGTGGAATGTTGTGTTAGCTTTATGCCATGTGTAACAGGACCCTTGTCTTCCAAAAAGTTACGCTTTTGACTCATCAGTTCAAGAATATTATCCCAAAAGTCTTTAGGGTCATCAAGATGGGTTTTTTGGCAAATGTGAGACAATCCTTTGTGTTCTCTATGACCAGTAGTGGTTTTCATCTTGCAACTCTCCCATGGATGCCATTTAGCCACAGTCTCTTTCTTGGAATTGTGAACGCTGACTGTAACTCAGACAAGTAAGGGCTGCATTTCTGCAATGTAACCTCCTGGATGAGTCGTTGATGCTTTCCTGGAGGACTTTTGGTAGGCCCACCACTTTTGGGAGCAGCACTGATCCAAGTTGCAGTCCCAGAGCTTTAGAAGCCGCTTTGTAAATCTTCCCAGACTGTCAATATCTTTGTTTCTCACATGTCCTTGAATTTCTCTATAATCACAACATTGTGTGATTTTTTTAGAGACATTTTAGCCTACTTCACTTTGCAAGTCAAGTTCTGTTGAATAGATGTTTAGATTCAACAGGGCTTGCAGTAATCATGGCTGGATATGTCTAGTGAAATTGAGCCCAATTATCAATTAAATTTGGTTAATTGGTTGATTAAGTAACAAATGGGAGAATTACTTTTTTCCCATAGGGCCATGTAGCATTGGGTAGCTTTTTTCCTTCTATTGATGAAATCAAGATTTAAAAACTGCCTTTGGGGTTTCCTCGGGTTATCTTTGTCTAATATTAAAATTAGTTTGATATCATATGGCCATGAGGGATTGGGTACTCGTTGTTGAAAAGCAAGGTTGTATCACTGTCTTGCCTTTGCTGGATCATACAGGAGCATGCCCTTGATTGATTGAGGCATCTCAAGCGACACTTTAATTGACCAAAAGTGCATCTGATGGTTTGGGACATTGTGTGATGTAACTCCAAGCTTGATTTTTCTAACATGTTCATAAATCTCTCCAGAAAATATATCTTAATACAACTGTGAAACATTGGGATGTGGAAAAGTATGGGACATAAGAGGTTAAATGTGACCTGCGGTGAGAGAAGTTGGAGGCCTGTGAGACTTATGTCTCGATTCCTGGGAAACAACCTGCACCACACATAAACAATGTAATAAATATAAAGGTTAAAGTGTATAGCTTCAACAGGTTTTAAGGAACTGTACATTAGAGTGGGCTGAGGAAAATTTCAAGGGTGTATATGTATTGTTTAAATCCACCCATGTTATACATGCTTATGTGCTTATGTTATGTACTGTAAATTAAAATTGTTCTTTTGTATAGTAAAATAAGGAAATAACCCTTTGGATTAAAGTTAAACAGATATCAGATATGGTATTCGTTCTTCAAAGTTTGATCTTAAGAGTGGTATTATTGCTATAGTAAACACAGTCCATAAATCTCCTAAAACAATTGCAATGGTAGGAGTTAGCTGTAAATCCAGATATGATTCTATATACCACTGAGGGCTGTATAATCTATAAATTCTGAGATTTAGAAAAGATGAATTTTGGATATTGACAAACAAATCTACTATATCAGGATACCCTATGAAGACCCCAAGAAAAGCCTGCTGGTTATATTGTGTAATTAAGTTAACGTTTGTGCTCCAATATTGATCTGAAGTATTTTGTCAATAGTCAATAGTAGGGTATGCTTTCTATATAAACTCACTTTCATAATCCATGCACTGTCCTTCATAGTGTAAATGGGCCAGTTGGGGAGATTAGAGATATCCTATCTAAGAGGCCCATTGAGCAACAGCATAGGGGAGGGGGCTTGCCCGAGAGAGTAAGTTGGTTTTGTGGCTGGGTGACTGTCGCCCCTCTAGACCTGCCATTTAGGCCTTGTCAGCCAGAATATGTTGCTAGGATAGCTTACCACCAGCACAGAAGGAGTGCTTCTTGATTCATTTTGTTGGCCCAGCTGCAAAATGATATATGTGTGTGCCCAGTGCTTATCCAATCCAATCTCTGATTAAGCAACTGTGCATTTTTTCACATTGAAGTTAGTTTGTGTTTGTAAGTATGTTAGTGTGTCTAAATATTTTAATGCGTGTCTAGGTATGTTAATATCTTTATATATGCATAAGAATGGTACTGTGTGTGTGAGGAGCTTGGGGGTGTGTTAGCGAATGATGTTGAAGTGTCAGGGGTGAGCCTGTAGGTAGTAGCGCCTGGGAGGGGAAGAGGAGGAGCAAGAGAAAGAATGTGTGTGGATTTAAGGTAGAAGGGTAGATATTAAAGTGAGTTAGCATGGTTGTTGTAGGGGGCCTTAAAGAAATACTGCACCCAGATGTCGCTAACCCTAGGCTTTCCCCTGTTCCCATAAGGTGTGCTCTCAAGGCAGAGTGATAGGTGGGGCAGTGGGACGGGTTAATGGGAAGGGCATGGGGGTCCAAGCGGTAAGAATACACTGAGCCTCAATATTTCTGATGGTGGCCCTGCTCTTAAGAAGAATTGTGCACAATATTATTATTTATTATTACTCTTTATTATTATTCTGGTATGTAAGACACATGTATTTATTTTAACTAAATTTACTGAAATGTTCTTATGCAGTGCTAAAATATATAATTTGACAATTTTAAGATTTTAATAATTTTCTTGACTGTAAAATGTATAGTGAGCGGAAATGTCACTAAATTTATGTATATCCCACAGATGCGAGCATGTATGCACATTATCTCTTCAATGCATTTGATGCAGCCCAAACGGGATCGGTGAAGTTTGAGGTATTTTTTTTCCCATCTATGTACTGAAGAACATTTGAATGTATATTATTCTCAAAGGATTTCCTTAAATTTTGCATTATTTTTGTGTTGAGAAAACAAACCCTACTTTGCAAGTATGGGTAATAATTTATATCCTGAGAATTTATAATAAATAACATTTAAACGTGTATGTATTAAGTTGAAAACTACTTCTGGAGGAAAGGTATTACTTGCGGAAAATGCATATCTATATAGAGAAGAGTAATGATCAGTATCTGATTAAAACCTATTTTTAAATTAATCAATTAAAAATAAAGTAATTTTAATTAGGGTTGTTCCATTAAGGAACTAAACACATAAAAGTTAGCATTGCGTATAGTATTTTTATTAAATTGATTTAGTTCCTAAATGGAATAACCTTTGTTTAAATTAATAAATATAATATAAATAATAGAAGTTTACATGTGGTTAGTTCCTAAATAAACAACCCTGAAAATTAACTATGTATTTTTAGTTGATTAATTAAAAGTTAAGTTTTAATTCGATAGTAATCATTTGTCTTCTGTATATATATTTGTTTTGTATTTGGGGTACTCGTATTCTGTGAGTAATAGTGGATTCATTGATAAGTATGTACCGTATTGGCTCAAATATAGGCTGCACCCGAATATAGGCCGCACCCTTAAAGTTTGGTGCTATTTTAAAGAAAACATTTTTTTAAAAGAAAAAATACACATTAGTGGAATGGTAAAACAGTATCTAATGAGCAGGCATACGTGTATTTTAAAATTTTTGGTTATATACAGACAGAAAACTAATAGCCATTTTAAGCCCCCTCTTAATTCATAATGCACCTTATAGATATGCCCCTCTGCCCCTTGATATGCCACTTTGTGCCCCAGACATGCTTTATAAGCCCTGATATGCCACTCTCCCACAGATATGCCACTCTGCCCTTAATATGCTTTATAACCCCTGATATGCTTTATGCCCCCTAGATATGGCCCCTAGAAATGCCCACCTGCCCCCCAGATATGCTTTATGCCCCCTAGAAGTGCCACTCTGCTTCCGGATATGCCACTCAGCTTCCTAGAGGTGCCACTCCCTCCCCCGGCTTACCAATGCACCCCCAGACTCCCTGGTTTCTAGCGTGGACATCTGTGCGATGCGCGCTGACAACCTCCGCTGCCGGCACTTCCACCAGGGCTTCTATGGCGGAGCACCGGAAGGTTATGTCACGCCAAAGCTCCACCATAGAAGCCCCGGCGGAAGTGCCGGCAGTGGAGGTTGTCTAAGCTCATTGCGCAGATGTCCACGGCTGCCAGAGAGTAGGATCCAGGTCCCAGGGGGATCTGGATCCTAACCCTGCTGCTTACGCGCAGCAGGGGTAAATGAAAAAGAAAAAAAACACCCACCTGGCGCCCGGAACTGCATGTCCCGGAGCGTCGGGCCACACGAACTGCGCATCCCTGCTCTAAATGCTGAATATAGGCCACACCTCCACTAAAGACCTAGTGGGGGGCGGGAGTGCGGCCTATATTTCGGCCAATACGGTATATCGTAGCCTTGTTACCATTGGAATTGTCAGTAATGCTAGGTGGACCTTAACGTAATGTGTTATCTAGAAAATGATGGGGATGGGTGGGAAGGTGAGGATTAAAAGAGAGAAAAGTAGAGGGGAGAAATGCAAATTCTCTGAAAAATACCCCTCGTCTTATAATCGGGGTCGTCTTATAATAAGACCTCAAATAGGTCTGACTATGAGACTAAGATCCAGATCCCCCACAGCGCTGCAGGAGACCTGCATCCTCCTGTCTTATGCCCCCATTTAACACTCCCCCCCCAACTTACCGGTGCTTCTGACTCCCTGGTGTGTAGTCGGGGCAGCGGGTAGACGTCTACGCAATTTGTGTAGGCAACTTCCGCTGCAACCAGAAGGAGGTGCGGTTAGCAGCGGGGGTTGTCCGTGTCCATCGCGTTCCTTCCCTGGCTGTCAGAGAGGAGAGTTCCCCGCACCGCTGCAAATTTATTGTATTAAAAAACACACGTGCATGCCTACACCAGATTTAAAATTGTATCCCACAATTATAAGTATATCATATGTATGTTTCTCTCTCATAACATTAACATAACATTTATTCCATTTGCAGGATTTTGTGACTGCTTTATCAACACTATTGAGAGGAACAATCAATGAAAAACTAAGATGGACCTTTAATCTCTATGACATAAACAAAGATGGATACATAAACAAGGAGGTAACTAATATATGCTTAATATCTTACTATAGAGTTTACTCAACCCACACACACTTAATGTGAAGGATTTTTCATACCCTAAAGGCTCGAGTTTTTTTGTCATTCTATTCTATATTTTTTCAGCCGGGTCTTCTCAGCCAGAGGTCCCCTCTTTCTCAGACAAAGTTGGGCAGATCCCATGCCAGGATGCACAGCCTCGGTCAAGTTGCACAGTCACTTTTTTCTTAGCCAGAGAGTAAAGCCCCGCATTCTCAGAGTAGTTGCTCAAATCCTGAGCCAATTTGTGCAGCAACTTTTCTTCTCAGCCAAAGACTACGTTCCCCAGTTTTAAAACTTACTTGTGCAGTCCAGATCAAGTTGCACATATCTCTCCCCTGGCACGTGCCACGGAATCTATGTCAGAAATGGGTGGTGAAGCTGAGAGCTCTGGTTCAGAAGGTTGGTGCACCTCAAAGCCCAGAATGACAGGTACCAGGATGCCAGAGACTAAGTCTCAGCTCCTTGAATACTATGAGGTTGTTAGGGTTGCATGGTGGAGGCCATACAGGTAGCAAAGACTAAGCCATGCACATGCAAGTATACATAGCAGGTACAATTAAACTGTGAATGGCAGATTAAATCAGTTGCAATTTCTTTGATTACTGCATTTGTTACTTGGATAACTATGATAAATCTAGAGATAACATATGCAGAGTGATGACCATTAAGGATGCATGCTTTTATCAGAACTCAACCAATCCGAGGCTTGACTCAGTCCAATATGATGACTGTCAATAACCTCAGACTAATCACACATCGCTGACAATACATGCAGATGTCTATCAAATTTCATAGCTTCTATGGATAACAACTCTCATTAACTTTAGTCATAATGACCTGGTTCTTTTGGGGAATAGCTTTATCAGAGTCGCTGTTGAAGTCATTAGAATCTTATTATGAACATTGTGCATGTCCTTAATGTGCATAGGGTATGCTGCATTACGAAAAACGTCCTCCATGTGAATGTATATCTACCCGCTCTCTACTAATACTACTTGAATTGTAAGCTGTATGGGACAGAGGTCTCCTGTCCTAATATAGCCATACATGCTTTACTCCAATCATAATTTCTGTAGACCACTGTACTTTTTACATGACACAGGCAGAATGAGACCATCTAGAGCCCCAGGCAATAAAGCTATGGCCCTGTAGTGATCTCCCACGCTTAGCCATGCCCTATTATGACCACACCTCTTCCTGGTTAACCCCCTCCCTTGTGGCTACATCCTCACTGTGCTGAGCTGAGCCTTATGAATATGCATAAGGGTCAGACAACAGGAAGTGACATCATGCCTCAGCAAGAGCGAGAACTGGAGACACCCAGAGTAGAGTGCAAAGCAAGCACCTAATGTGTCATGATACAGAACTGGAATAAATAAATGTTGACTTAACAGAACCTTTGTGGATCATTCTTCATACCAAAAAAGGGTGAACAACTCATGGTACCAGTTAGGACCGCTCACCAAGCTCTTTGAGATTACAGAACTGAAACACAAGAGCATCGCTACCTTACTTGTAAAGTATAAAGATGTTTTCAGTGGACTTGGAAAACTTCCCATTAAATATAAAATTGCCTTAAAGACTGGAGCAACGCCGGTGACTCATGTTCCTCGCAAAGTACCAGTAGCCCTACGAGACAAACTTAAAAAAGAGCTACAGCGCTTGATAAAGATGGATGTCCTAGAACAGGTACATGAACCAACGGAATGGGTTCATTCTTTGGTTATTGTGGCAAAAAAGGATGGCTCCCTAAGGTTGTGTCTGGACCCCAAAGAGTTAAATGCCAGTATTAAAAGGGAGCATTACCAAATTCCCACAAGAAATGAAATCCTAGGGGAGATGGCCGGTGCCCAGCTGTTTACAGTTCTCGATGCCTCCAATGGATTTTGGCAGGTCCCTCTGGAGAAAGGAAGCAGGCGCATATGTACTTTCAATACACCTTTTGGAAGGCACTGTTTCAAGCGTCTTCCGTTTGGTCTGTGTTCAGTGCCCGAAATATTTCACGGAACCATTCAACAACTGTTTGATGGAGTAGAAGGTGTCAAAGTATACATTGATGACGTTCTGATTTGGGGTACTAATGAAGCTGAGCATAATGAACGACTTGAGAAAGTACTACAGATTGCACAGTAAAAGGGATTAAAGTTAAACCAAACAAAGTGTAGATTTCTTCAATCAGAGATTCTTTACCTGGGAGAGATCATCTCAAGTTCTGGAGTGAAGCCTGACCCTACCAAGGTCAAGGCTATTGAAAACATGCCAAGTCCTGTAAACAAGAAAGATTTACAAAGATTCCTGGGAATGGTAACCTACTTGGGCAAGTTCATTGCCAATCTATCAGACAAAACTAAACACATGAGAGGTTTACTAGTACAAGCTGTTGAGTGGCACTGGGGAAAAGAGCATGAGGCTGAATTTGTATTATTAAAGGAATTGCTAATGACAGCTCCTACGCTACAGTTTTTGGATGCCTCACTTAAAACAAAAATCTCCACAGATGCATCGAAAGATGGACTTGGTGCTGTTCTGTTACAAAATGATGGCACAGGGTGGAGGCCTATTGCATACGCTGCCAGGGCTTTCACAGAAACTGAATACAAGTATGCCCAGATAGAAAAAGAGACGCTTGGCATAGCGTTTGGCTGTGAAGCATTTCACAATTTTGTTTATGGCACTTCCTTAACAATTGAAACGGATCATAAACCATTAATCACAATTTCTCATAAGGAATTATGGAAAGCTCCACCTAGAATTCAGAGACTGCTGCTCAAGCTGCAAAAATATGACTATACGTTGGAGTTATCTCCTGGCAGACATCTTTTAATCGCAGATACCCTGTCTAGGATTTGTTCTGAACGAACCAGGTCTCCTGATGATGGAATTGATACCGATGTGGATGTTCATATTAATAGCGTTGTGATGTCTGGAGTGATTTCACCAGTAATGTGGAAAAAAATGCAACAGGCAACTGCAGAGGATGAAACACTTCAAAATGTGATACAAGCCAAATAAGAAAATATACATGCCTAAACAATACTTGGCACACAGGGATGAACTATCAGTGCTTGACAGTGTACTCTTGAAAGGCAGGAGATTGGTAATTCCAGTTTCTCTCTGGCGTGACCTGCTACAAAAAATACATGAAGGACATTTAGGGATACAAAAATGCAATGCATGGATTTGTTAAGCAATACCGAGGATTCAGAAAAGGATTGTCCTGAAATACAACATGAGCAGAATGTAATTGATCGTGGTCCAATTTTTGATGATGAGTCATCTTTTGAGGATACTGACAATGCAGAGGGCATTCATGCCCCAGAACATTATACAGGTGGAACTCTACCACAGTCTTCACAGGGGAACCAACATACATCAAGTGGCAGAGCGATCAGAAGGCCACAAAGACTCATTGAAGAATGTTAACTGCAAACTGACCCTAAACTCATTTCTACTTCATTTTGTGTTATACTCAGTTTATGTGTTATATGTTGATTGACATGTCAGAAAATGTAGACATCTTGTTTTGCAACAATAGTTCTATTATTATGTTTTTGTTGTTGTTGTTTTGTTTAGAAAAGGAAGGATGTGCTGAGCTGAGCCTTATGAATATGCATAAGGGTCAGACAACAGGAAGTGACATCACGCCTCAGCAAGAGCAAGAACTGGAGACACCCAGAGTAGAGTGCATAGCAAGCACCTAATGTGTCATGATACAGAACTGGAATAAATAAATGTTGACTTAACAGAACCTTTGTGGATCATTCTTCATACCAAAAAAGGGTGAACAACTCACTCAGATATCTAATTATTCAGTATTTGTAGTAATAAAAAGGTAGCTTTTAAACAGTATAAAAAAATAATTCACAAAATATATCACACATCACTTAAATATTAACTAATATGGGCAGCAATGTAAAAATACAACAATATTGCACAAGTAATCTTAAACACATAAATATAGAAATATAGAAACTTAATCTGAAAAATATAAAAGTAAATATATTTACTATCGCTGTAAACAGGAACTAAAACGAGGTAGTACAAAGGTTCACTGAAAATTTTTGACACAAAGTAGGTCTTCTCAAATAGGAATGTTTTACCAAGAATGAATTCGCCAACTATTATTAATATGAACGTTTATGCACATTGAAGTTTCAACTTCCTTGTGCACCAAAGACTCTGCGAAGTCCACTTAATTGGCGGCAATGGAACTTTAATAAAAGTAAGCCACGAGGGCAGTGTAAGTGTGTTAGGATCGCTCCCTGCCCTGGATGAAACTGTATTTAAAGGAAAAAACACCCCTACACTGGGGCATACCTAGAGTATTTGGCACCCAGGCAGGTGCAATATCTGACACCCCTCACACACACTTTAAAATTAAAAATGTATTTTTATACTGCTTTCTATAATAACAAAAAACAGGTCCAAAGTGACCACACAGTCTATTCTGCAAAGATAAATGGATTTTCCTCCTCTGCCTTGGAACCCCCATTTCTGCAAATTGATCAATGACTTTATCAAAGCTATATTCATGTTTACTATATACTGAGCGATACACTGATAGCTGGACAGCATTACTCCCATCACTATATACTGAGCTAGACATAAACGGTGGTACAGCTTAACTTCCATCACTTTATATAGAGCAAGGCACTGATTGTGGTGCACCATAACTCTCATCACCATATACTGAGCCAGACATTGAAGGTGGGACAGCACAACTCCCATCACTATATACTGAGCCATAAACAGACAACAGTACAGCACAACTCACATCACTATACACTGGGCGAAATATAGACAGTGGTACATCAAAACTTCAACCACTATATACTGAGTCAGGCACTGATTGTGGTACACCTTAACTCAACCACTATATACTGAGTCAGACACTGATTGTGGTATACCTTAACTCCCATCGCTATATACTGAGCCAAACATTGACAGTGGTACAGCATAACTCTCATCACTATATACTAAGCCAGACATAGACAGTGGTACAGCTTAACTTCCATCACTTTATACAGAGCAAGGCACTGGTTTTGGTGCACCATAACTCCCATCACTATATACTGAGCCAGAAAGTAGTACAGTATAACTCCCATTACTATATACTGAGTTAGACACTGATGATGGAATAGCATAATTCCAATTACTTGATACTGAGCCGGTTGGCGAGGGTGGTACAGCATACCTTCTATCACAACACATTTACTCATGCTTTCTCACACTCTCACACTCTCACCTGTCTCCTTTCCTGCAGAGCCTCTTCTTCTTCTCCCACGTCTCCCTCCCCTTGCCCTCTCCTCCTCTTCTTGTTCTATCTTTCAGTTGATGGGTGTGGCTTCAGTGCTGAGTGGCATCATATTCTGGCACTCAACATCAGTAGCCGGCGCACATCACAAGGATATGGAGGTCTGTATGAATCTTCCGCTCCCTTCATTTTAGGCCAGTTAGAGAGAGATCTATGATCTACCTAACTGGCCCTGCTCCTCCATCGAAGGGCAGTATAGTCTGCATCTGGAGGGCACTGCTACCCTGGGTACACTACTGGCAGACAGGCCCTCTAAATCTCTCGCGGGCCCTTTTGCTATCTCACCATTTTAATATAATGTTAACTGTAAAGTACATTTGTTATTGTTTACCACATAAAAATGAACCTACATAATGGCAACAAACCCCCAGGGGGACGTAGGCTCATGCAACACAGTGTTGCCACTGAAAGGATCTAGTCGTGGTGGGGATAAAAATAATCTTGGCTAATAGAGAAATATAAAATCAGATGCTGCTAAATTCTGAGTCTGTGTGCTAATCAAGTCCAAGTGTCGACTTCTTCTGTGATAACATGTGGAGTATAATACATAAATACCTGATATTGTTCCTCATCCAAAAAAGCAAATAAGACATTGACTTATGACAACATGTTTTTCCATCTTTGCTTATTTTTATTTTGTAGGAAATGATGGATATAGTCAAAGCCATATATGATATGATGGGGAAGTATACATATCCAGTTCTAAAAGATGATGCACCGAAGCAGCATGTGGACTTATTTTTTCAGGTATATGTATAAACAAGCTATATATGCTGCCTGTTGTAATTTTGCAACATAATTGCAACAAATGTTTCCTAATACATTGAAAATATACAATTATATTATATTTATTGGAAACCAATCTCATTGGTAAACCATAGGAGTGCATATTCATTTTTTTTTTCTCAGGATCTACATGATTATTCCTCCACATTCATTTATTGCTACCTTATTGTTAAGTTATTGATTGTTATTTCGTATGCCTTTGAGGGCCAGCTACATATGTGAAGTCTCTTACCTAATGCAACTGATGTCTTGTATGCTTATGTAATGGGTTCTATCTGAGAATACAGCTACAGTATAAGTAAAAAAAATCTGATCTGCCCTTGGAGCAAGTAGCTTAGTATGGCTGCCTGCAACCATGGCAACTAGTGATAAAGAGAGACTGCATTATGTGGCCAGCATGCATGGAAAAATAAATGTCTCAACCTGGCCAACATTCAGGGATCAGTAACTTTGATGTCACAGGTGCCCCCCACATTTAAAAATGTCCCTTCTCACAGTGCCCAATAAAGTTAAAAAATTATTACAAATATAAAACTCCCATGCAAATGTCTGATAAAATGTGTGATATCACTTGCAGCAGGTACTGTAACAATATTGTTGTGTCGAACTGCTTATATAGAATATAGACATTGAAAACTGCAATTTGGGCAACTTTCTATATACACTGCTCAGAATAATAAAGGGAACACTAAGATAACACATCCTTGATCTGAATGAATGAACTAATCGTATGACATACTTTCGTCTTTACATAGTTGAATGTGCTGACAACAAAATCACACACAAATTCTCAATGGAAATCAAATTTATCAACCCATGGAGGTCTGGATATGGAGTCACACTCAAAATCAAAATGGAAAACCACACTACAAACTGATCCAACTTTGATGTAATGTGCTTAAAACAAGTCACAATGAGGCTCAGTAGTGTGTGTGGCCTCCACGTGCCCGTATGACCTCCCTACAACGCCTGGGCATGCTCATGATGAGGTAGCGGATGGTCTCCTGAGGGATGTCCTCCCAGACCTGGACTAAAGAATCCGCAAACTCCTGGAGAGTCTGTGGTGCAACGTGGTGTTGGTGGATGGAGTGAGACATGATGTCCCAGATGTGCTCAATCAGATTCAGGTCTGGGGAACGGGCGGGCCAGTCCATAGCATCAATGCCTTCCTCTTGCAGGAACTGCTGAAACACTCCAGCCACATGAGGTCTAGCATTGTCTTGCATTAGAAGGAACCCAGGGCCAACCGCACCAGCATATGGTCTCACAAGGGGTCTGAGGATCTCATCCTGGTACCTAATGGCAGTCAGGCTACCTCTGGCAAGCCCATGGAGGGCTGTGCAGCCTCCCAAAGAAATGCCACCCCACACCATTACTGACCCACAGCCAAACCGGTCATGCTGAAGGATGTTGCAGGCAGCAGAACGTTCTCCACGGCGTCTCCAGACTCTGTCACGTCTGTCACATGTGCTCAGTGTGAACCTGCTGCTTTCATCTCTGAAGAGCACAGGGCGCCAGTGGCGAATATGCCAATCCTGGTGTTCTCTGGCAAATGCCAAACGTCCTGCACGGTGTTGGGCTGTAAGCACAACCCCCACCTGTGGACGTCGGGCCCTCATACCACCCTCATGGAGTCTGTTTCTGACAGTTTGAGTGGACACATGCACATTCGTGGCCTGCTGGAGGTCATTTGCAGGGCTCTGGCAGTGCTCCTCCTGCTCCTCCTTGCACAAAGGCGGAGGTAGCGTTTGTACTGGCCTGTCTCCTGATGTACTGGCCTGTCTCCTGGTAGCGCCTCCATGCTCTGGACACTACGCTGACAGACACAGCAAACCTTCTTGCCACAGCTCGCATTGATGTGCCATCCTGGATGAGATGCACTACCTGAGCCACTTGTGTGGGTTGTAGACTCCATCTCATGCTACCACAAGAGTGAAAGCACCGCCAGCATTCAAAAGTGACCAAAACATCAGCCAGGAAGCATAGAAACTGCGAAGTGGTCTGTGGTCACCCCTGCAGAACCTCTCCTTTATTGGGGGTGTCTTGCTAATTGCCTATAATTTCCACCTGTTGTCTGTTCCATTTGCACAACAGCATGTGAAATTGATTGTCCATCAGTGTTGCTTCCTGAGTGGACAGTGTGATTTCACAGAAGTGTGAATGACTTTGAGTTACATTGTGCTGTTTAAGTGTTCCCTTTATTATTTTGAGCAGTATATATAGACTTCCTATGAACCAGATATGACTTTTGGAACTGACAAACCATGCCACTGTTGTATTTGATATAGCCTATAATGTGCTTGAGTTGAAGTTATGCCCTCTAACAGTAACTGGCCTGGTGTTCTTTTTATGGATGTAGGCAAAATGAAACATCTTTCTTGTTTCTGTATTTCATTGCCAAATGCTCAAAGCTGATGCCTTCTTTTTGCCTTGGGAACTTGAATCACTATGGGAAACTGTTATGGAATTTGCATCCCCAAACACAAGTCTCTAAAAATATTATTTTCATAAATGTAAACGTGTGTATTAGTTGTGCACATAAATGTTCTAACATTAGTCTAGCAAGAAGAGGAGAAGCTCCCATGTTTCCACTAGTGCAGACAGAGTCTAAGCAGAATGGTGGATCAAAGTGGCTGACATTTCCTTCATAAATACCAAAGGAATATGTATAACCCATGCCACTTTCACATAACCCTGTACCTGTGTTGTTCGGAGTAACTGTACTGATTTAACAACAGCCTCCTCTTCAATCACACAAGGGACAGATCCATCCAAAGCTTTGGAGGTACAGACCTCTGCAAATCTTTGTGACAAATATGTCATGAGTGGCCTGATTTTAAAGAGCCTGTCATGCTTAGAGTTAATTTGATATTATCATTAAAATGGAAAAGAAACTGTTTCACTACCTGGCTTAAGCTTAGCCTTAAATTCAGGTCTAAACATTAAATTCCACATGCTTCCAAGTAATACTAGTGTTTGAGCAGGTAAAGTCATTCATTAAAGCCAACTTGGATGAGTAAGTTGGATGCAGGAGATGCAACTTTTATACCAGCTAAAAAAGCAGGCAACTTACAAATCTATCAGCCTGTCAGTTGGATGCAGCTTTAAAGTTTGAATTGGAACTTGTATTCCAACTCACAAACTTCATCTCACAACTCTATAGTTCACGGGGAGGCTCTAGGTGAAACCCATGGAGTTCCCAAGTATGGTGATTGGCTTCAGTTACTACCCTTGATTTCAGTGGGAGCTCAGCTCCCTTTGACAAGAATGACAGTTCTACTGAGCATGTGCAAAAAAATTACAGCTATGCTTTCTTCAGAGGCATTGAAGTGATCTTTTAAAATGTAAGGGTTAGTAAAACAATATATGTATATATCCATTGTGGCAAAGTAATGGAGTCTGTCTACATAAGTGGCAGATTGGAACGCTCATTATTCCCAGCATGGGGAGGGTTAATTGCTGGAGGTCAGCAAGGTGGAGCCAATTAACCTGCACTCAGGTGGTTAAAGGGGCGGCCGTTAGAGCCATTAGTTGTCTGGGAGTAGGGTGAGAGGCAGGGAAGCCAGAGGCCCTCAGACTGTATCAAAAGGATTTGTTTTTGTTTTGGTTTATTTACACTATGAAGTGCATTGCTGTGGACTGTACAATTCTGCAATAAACCACATCTTGCTTTTATTCTGCTGGTGTTCGGAGTTTCTTGTTTTGATCGAGCCATCCTGCCACACCATATATAAATATACCTCTATTTATGTATTTATATATACATGTATAAGGAATTTAAGTAATATGAAAATTGTTTGTATACATAGCATTAATATATATTAATATATAACACTAAAATTTTATCTTGCAGAAAATGGACAAAAATAAAGATGGTGTTGTAACTTTGGAAGAATTCATTGAATCATGCCAAGAGGTATTTATTTTTTCTGCAAGTAAAATGTATACTAATGCAACACTATTGAAACTTAGCTCATCTAATGATAGCAGTATAGATAAGGATTGGCAGTTGAATTCCAAAAAGTGTTCTTAAAACCCCATGAGGACGTACCAGTACATTCTGATTTTCTTTCCTTCCTGCCGCCACATGGGAGATGAGGCTGTCTTTTGACACCCTGGACTCCCCCTGCTGATTGATCGCTTGTAACAGCATTCTGTGCCTGTGCCAGTACTCCATTAAAAAAAGGAATGCCCAGTCGCATGATCGGGCACCCCTTCCGGTAGACATCACTGCTGAAGTCCACCAGAAGATCACTGAAGGAGAGGATATAACCAGCAGGGTCTGTATTAATGTGTTAATCACAGCACCCATGTGGCCTTTTTGCAATGTATTGTTTTAAGTGGTTTAATGTTTTTTGAAGGATAACATCAGGTAGAGCCCTGATACTTTGTTGTAAGTGCATTGAATACAGCAACTATATTAGAAATGGAGGGTGTCAGCTTGGTACAGATATTTCTACTGTTTTTTATGAAAAAGTAAGAAACCTAAACCATCTGGAAAGCTGGAACTCTAATATCAACTTTTCTCAATTTGTAAACTTACTATTTAGAATCTGTATGTCTCCACATGCTTGTTTAAAGTACTGTTTTTCTTTCCTACAGGATGACAATATTATGAGGTCTTTACAGCTCTTTGAGAGTATCATGTAAAGGGAAAGACAGGATTCGTGCAGATGAAGAAACTGGTGAATTTGTGGAATATTAAAATAATTACAAAAAAACTACTTTTCAAAGATGAACAATTAGAAACTATCAACAAGAAATGTCCCAGCAAGGTTTTGTAGGAAGTATGATCTTTAAAAACAAGGCTGGGTCAATAAATTATTTACTATTTAACACCTTTTGGGAGACTGTCACATTTAAAATAATACATACATTTTACTAATTGATAGCATTCATATGGTATTTGACAGATTTGGCTGATATGCTAAATTAACAACAGGCTCTTGTTTTATTGTAGTTTTGATATAGTATTCTTAATTAAATAGAACACAATGGTGTGTAGTCATTAACCAGTGAGTTTGAAGGAAACTTTGACTTTCTGAATTTACTATACATTATGATATGCCAACTCAGTGACATTCTGCTGCAAGAAGGTTGAGTTGGCCCTGCTCAATACAGAGTTCCTTAAGTGGAATTAATAAAAATAACTACCCCCATATTTACTGAACATTATGCAAAGTGAACGTCCCCAGATAAGGCTTACTTGGTTTTATAATACATTTCATTAGTCAAGGTAAATTTTCAACTCTCCTAGACAAGAGAATACTGTTCATATTCCTATAAAGTTTCATAGCCATTTATTGCAAGTGGGAGTTAAGTACTTGGCGTAATGTTACAAAATACTGCTGTATGTCTGCATTTTGTAAGAACCCACTGTGTTATATCAAATTGTGTTTATTTATGTTATTTAAAACTGTGATTAGTCCATAATGTATTCATTATCTGTAATCTATACACATTACTTATTTTTTTCATTGTTTGTGTATTACTGACTGTATTTTCAAAAAATGTCCAACATTAAAACAAAACTGTTATTTATTTTCTACTGTTATGATACACAGCCAACAAGTTAGACGTGGGTCACAAATGTTGCCTATTAGAAAATTGAGGCTGGGCCGATCTGTACAGGAACACAGGTAGGGCTGCCAAAATTGAAGCCCCATAATAATTTTAATACTTTTGCACTGAATACTCCACATCCTTCATAATACCCAAAGCCTCTTAATATGACACTTTCTTCTACTGAACAAGCTGACAAAAACATACTGATGGCAACTCAATTGAATTGAGACACCTCAGGCATACACCACATTCAACCATACACACAAACTAAATTTTCTTTTCATACTATGACCTCTCATCTGACCGCTTCTACAGATAACCACAGAGAAACTCTTGGTCACGAGAGCATCTTTATGCCACACCCCACTCCCCTCCCACTTTCTCTCTAAAAATGTGCTGCTTTCAGTGGAACCAGATTAGGCCTGGGCAGGCACTTGGTGCAGGACTGAATTTCCCCAATATTTGAAAAAAAATAAATAAAAAAAGGATCCTGTAGCTAAATGACGGAGGAGCAGCATCAGTAGGGCACTGGGCCTGGGCAGGCACTGGCATCCAGCCATCTGGTACTTGAGTAAATTTCCCCAATATTTGAAACATGTAAAACAAATTATCCCCCAGGGTAAGGGCAGTAGCACTAGAACCTTACACACTTTGAATATTCAGTGCTGGGTAACCTAATTTGGGCAATTAAGTTTCAAGGAAGCCATTTGCTCCACTTGGTGCAGGGAGAGCTATGGGTTGAGTATGTTGTCTTTCCTAGAGAAAACCCTCTCACTTTGGATAATGGTGGGTGGGCATGAATGCAACTGCTACACCACTAAATAGAAGCCTGGCCAGATAACAGCTTTCTGGCCTCAGTAACTTAGTAGTAAGAGGTAGAGGCAATTCTTCAAGGTTGTCCTGAAGTAGACAGTGATGGGATAGACCCACCTCTTGCTCCTTAGCTGCTGCTTGTCTTCATGCTGCAGTGAAAGTGTCTGGCAATCATATGGCACTTTTCAATCAATTGTGACATCTTTCACTGCTCATCAGTTGGAATAGCTGTCCTTACCACAAGATGTAGTATGTGTACTGTGCAAGGCAAACCCACATCTAACAGAACAACCACTGGAAGATGTGTCACTTGACTTCTTTCCCTGGCTCATAATATAAATACCAGTCATCATCAACAGTGTCAATGACCATATTTGTTCTACTTAGTCACAAGGCGGAGTAAAGCCCACTGTTGCTGCAAGAGTAGACCTTCCCTCTTCTTCCTCACTGCTGCAGCTCATCTTTGATCTGGGGAGTGCTGGCAGTGTTCATAATAGTGGTAGCACCAGTGGCAGTTGTGGTGTCACTGGTGTTGGTTTTATTCTGTGCTTCACCATAGAACAGATTACAAGCAATCTTCACCCTTGATCCCACCAAGGCACCAGTACATGACCCCCTCTGCAAGACCTCTGTAGTAACTAAAATCTCACCATACCTTGGTAGGTGGGGTGGTCATGACTGTAGAACTTCTAGAGCCATGACGCCTGTTATTGCTGCTGTGTGCCGCTTGTGGTAGTTCTGATTCTGAGAAAGAAGGCTTCACCCTACTTGGAACTGGCATACCAGGGTTACCTGACTGATTGTGCATACCCACTTGCCACCATCTCTGCCCAACCCACAAAAACTGGAAGAACTCCTTCTGTGTAGCGTAAATGTGTAACTGTCTTAAACTCTACTTAGGAACAGTGTTTGTAGAAAATAAACACACTTTGCACATGCACACAGTAAAATGTCTAATTTTGCCACTAATATTCATTAATGATTTCTTGTTTTGTGTTGTTCACCTAAAATTATTTTTTTGGAAAAAAGCTCTAAAATAAATGATTACAAAAAAGAGAAAAAAACATCTGCATCAGTCCCTGTATATCAATAATGAACTTAAATGAATCTTAATCTCAGTCACTACGCTGTTACTCTCGCTGACTGTCTCACACTCCAACTCTCACCAGAGACTAATTAAAATTGCTTTGGCACATATATCTAATCCTGGTCTCTTTCCCTTGTAAATGCTGATTGATTGGACACATCAATCACAGCCACAACGATCAATGAGACCCCAACCCCTGATTTTTTGGCTACTTCTACCTATCAATCATTTACCTTCCTACACAGTCCCTTCCTACTCTACCTCATCAAAGAGGGTCGTAATGGAACCAAAACAGATTGTAACATCACCAAAACGTGGCAAACAAATTTAAATTTCAGAGATTTTGCCATTCGTTTTAGTTTGTTTCATTGGGGACCCTCCTCCTCATTGGAGATTCATGCGAACAAACGAAATTGGTAAGTTTCTTTAACAATAAAGTTTGCACGAATCCGAATTGGTAAGTCTACCGAATATTTTTATTCTAGCCTTGATTTGGTTACCTGCACACAAGCATGGGAATTTTGAAGCATTGAAGAGTTTAATTGCACAAATATGGAAGTTTTGAGGCAAATGAGGCCTGCAGTTCTTTACATATTAGTCATTTTTTGTGATCTCCTGGATTCATCAATGTGCTCTTGATGGAGTTTTGGTAGGCCGGCCACTCCAGGACCACCACTGTTCCAAGTTTTCTCCATTTGTAGATAATAGTTTCTTTCCAGACTGATAGATGTCAATAAAATAATAATGGTGGGAGCGCTAAGGAGGTTGGAATTCCTCTTGGAACTGGTAGTATATTACGATGTATGTATAAAAATGTCTGGAATTATATTAAAAATACAATTGAAGAAATTTTAATAAATATAAAAAATATATGTAGAAATAAATACATATAAATATCAGATACAGTAACAATAAAACACATGTATAAATTGTTTCCTTTTTACATTTGTTGAAACGCCATTTGGTGTAAACAGTAAGTGAACCTGACACGTTTCGCCGCCGAAATGCGGCTTCCTCAGAGGTAAATAGATAAATCTTCTTGTTTTGAAGCCTCGCAGTGTTTTCTTTTAGTCAAGGATTTTTTCCTTCCTTTTATTGCTGACTTAGCCTGGTCGAACAGTGAAAAATTAACCCATGAATAACCCACAAAAATAGTAAAGCTATTTGGTTAGGAGAATTTGGTCACCTGACCAAAGTTACATAAATATCCCAAATATATCACCTATGTTTGTAGATTTTAGAAATCTCAGAATGCAAAATGCTATTCAAGCTTTAATGTTTCGCATGAAAAGCAGACAGTTAATTAGGCTTATCTTAAAGAAAGTCATAGCATAAAGTGGGCCTGGTGATTAACCAAGGCAGGCTGGTGGTACTAACCAAGGGACCTGCAATTAAACCCCCTTTTCACCACGCAGTGCACAGTGGAGTAGGGGGTAATTAGATGAACCTAAAGGAGGTATAGTGCTTAATTATATCTCCCATCCACCGCTCACAGAAATTGCATAAAATTTCCCTCTGGGAGACACAGACTTCAAGTCAAGCCTTCCTTCACCTCATCCGTTAAATTGATTTTTATAATTTTTCAGGCATAATGAAAGTAACCCATAAACTTGTATTATGATAAATGTTCATTCATTGAGGTGTAGATGATTAAAGTCGTAGTATTATTTATTTACCTCCACAATTTGCACATCAACAGGCAGGCAAGTGTTCTTTCTTCCTTTGAAAATCGAGTAAGAAGATTTGGATTATCCTCAAATTTAAAAAGTGGCCATGGTGTTGAAAACATTGAAGTTGTCCTCCAGCCCTTCTTTAATCTACCAACTTCTCTCCCCAAGATAACAAAATAAACTAAAAATAGCAGAAAGGATAGCATCCTCTCCCACAAGGCTACTAACATGGTACCTCAACCCATCTACTTGCCAGGAGCCACCCTAAACTGCTTAAGTCCTCTGATACCTAAGAAGGTTTTTGATGTTGTTTTGTCCTCCCATCTTACCTCCAGGTCTCTTGACCCTATTTGCTCACACCCCTTACCTTCTCTTTGCAGTGTCCTCACATTTCCCCTAAGCAATCTTTTTAACTTCTCCATACTGGCATGTTCCTATCCCCCTTCAAACATGTCCTCATCTCTTACATTTAAAAAAGCCATTTCTAGATCCTGCATCCCCATTTAACTACTGCCCTGCCTCTCTTCTTGTGAACCAACCAAGAAAAACACACGGCACACTTAATACAAAAGGAGTAAATGTGACTTGGGATATATGTGCACCCAGGTGTAATAATTGTAGAAAATAAGAAAATAAATATAGTTCAGTACAACTAGGGAATAAGCCACACTGAAGGCAAAACAGTCAGACTTTGCAAAGAAAGTATAGCTTTAGGCAGAAAAGTCAGTCACAATTTCTGAAAATTAAAACCGAATGTACCCCAGTTGTGACAGGTCATAGTTTTCCTTGCAAGTACCCAAAAATGCATTAAAAACAAATCTCACATTTCACACAGTAAATTGCTTTTGCCTGACTTTTTGCCCAACGGAATTTTTTTTTTTTTAGTTCTTACAGGTTTATGTTTATTATATGTCATGTCATGATTTGCTTTAAATTGCAACATCTACACTGCTAGTTTAGTGTTTATATGAAAACATCTTTATACTTTAAAAAAAAAAAACACTTTACATTACTGGAAAAACAGGAATTTCAGAGTATAGTCATGCTGTCTGATGTTGCAATTACATTGTGATGCAATGTTTGTTGTAGGCAAGCCAGTTCTGCTTGTGAACAAAACAAGAGTAACACAATATGGGATACCATGTATTTACACATAAACAGTTTTTTCTAACACCGTAATCCCCTTCCCTCTGAAAGTGGGAAGTTAGATGCAAGTTCACAGTAATATGCAATTAAGTAATTCTAGCCCATTACCATGTGTAAGCTTGGTAGAATGCACCAGATCTTGCCGTATACGAACATAGTCATTAACCCTTTCATGATCAATGATGTTCCAAGTATATCACACAGGAAAATACCAAACTTAGGAAATGGAGTCTGTAGTTAACAGAGTCCATTCTTTCTTTCAGAGGAGTCCCGAATCTTGCCTTAACCACCAATTTAGATATTTCCTTGTTAGTTCTCAAGTTGGTCTACTAATTTCAGGTTGATCTGTCTGGTAAAAGACATCTAAGGGACTCTTAATTGCCACTGGGCTCACTTGACCAACTGTATTGTGGATGGGTGTCTCTAGGAGGATTGTGCAGTCTCTGGCAACATTTTCAGTCTCACGGTCTTCAGTACTTCTCTTGTATGTCTTCAGACAAAAATACTTCATCCCTGGCAGTGTTTATTAGGGTTCTTAAAAATTATCTGATGAGATATATCATCTCTATCTATAATCTATTGATTATATAACTGAAGAGATCTAAACAATCATCTATCTTTACAGTAGTCTAATAGCCTTTTTGATTGGCCTGAGGAATACATTTTCCCTTCAGCTGTCTTTAAATTGCATCATCTAGATCATTGCCAAATAACAAATCTCCATGAAATGACATTTTGCAAAGATTCTGCTTAGATGTTAGATCCTGCTAGAATATCACAACTCTACTGGCAGAAATAGAAATTGCTATGGATTCTGAGATAATTTTTAAGGTATCTGTTGAAGATTCAGAGGTTATAAATTCAGTCGCCAGTCTAATAACACTCAAGTAGAGAATAACATGGACATCTTCTGACCTCTTACTACCCTCCTATCCATATCAGCAGTGCCCTAAAGGAAATGCAATTCAGAAGTTTGCCAAATGTTCTATCTTTATCTAGAGCAATATAATAGGGAAGGATAATTCCTAAGTGCTTCTGGTACAATTCTGCTCAATGAGAGGAACATTAGGGGTTTGGTGTTTGAAGACCTTTATAAACAATCCGGTCTTACTTACGCTAGCTCTATTTAAACAAACTCAAATAACTTGTAACTTTACAAATAATAAAACCACCAAAGATCAACATATTTTGCCACAAACACAATATATAGAAACACTTGGCTGGCACAGGTGTAAAGGACCCTCAATGCCCAGCGTTCTGATGAAACATTGGAGTCACCAAAGGCCTAAGCCCAAGGAGTATTTTGCGCGTTAGCCCTCAGGCTTGCGCACCACAAGCCACCATATGACAAGACGGTTAGCTTATGCACCGTACCAGTCTTAAATATGGGGAGGGTATTTTTCTTCAGCTTGTGAAAAATGGACCTTGATATGCGCCTAAGCCGCTCCTTTTATAAGTCACTTCATTCCATTTTTTCTTCCCCTATCACTAATCTAAAATTAGAGTGAAACTAAGTTCATTGCCTTTTTACCTCAGTTATGGTCGGCCTTCTGTCAGTTTATCTCCCCAGGCTTTATCTCTCTATCTACAGGTTAGTCACCGGTTAAATTATTTGGGTGACGTAGGCTGTCTTATGTCTGGTGAAAAGCAAATATGTCATTGTACATTAAGAACCTTCTGCCAACACATGTATAATGTGGACGCGTTTCTGCTACAGAATCTGGACTACTTGTCATCATTGAAGGAACCATCATTTCTACTTTGGATCAAAGTGTTCTGCAGGCGGATATCAGACCATTCATGCATTAACTAAAGTGAACCTGTGTCAAGAAGACAGTAAAATAAAGGACAAGCAAGTGCACTTCAAAATGGTAAAAATGGCCCAATCCTAGTCCTATTGTGGCAGAACCTGAAACAAGCCAAAAAGCAGTTGCCTAAAGAAGTTTGGAATAGATGGGTGGGCCAAAATTCCTAAACAGGACTCTGAGATTGATCAACAACTATTGGAATTGCCTGGTAGGAAAAGGTGTACTGAGAGTGTGATAGATAAGTGGAACAGCATTCCAGCTGAAGTGGAAGTTGCTAATGCAGTGAGGGAACTCCCCTATGTTTGACTCAGTAAAAAAAAGGTGTGTGAAACAGTCGAGTGGGTTTCTTACTTTTGAATATTGGTAAGATGTATTTATGTGCATTATAAATATAAAAGCATAAATATATGCGTTATGAAATACATTGTGACAATACCCCATGTAACGGGAACCAGGGGATCAAGCAGGAAGTCCATGGCTGTCACCGCCGCCTTCCTTGTACCGAAAGGTCTCCCAGAACTGTACCACTAGTCACAACACAACTCCATCAGTCATGATGCCAGAGAACACTTTATTGGGACTGGGCATAGTTTATATAGCCTACAAGGTAAGGGGAAATTGACAAACATAGGAAAGGATTAACATCATTAACACAAAACACAAAGGCAATGGATTATACAGACAGCAATGCCACTAGACTAACCTCCTCACACATTCAACAATGTCAAAAACATAACAGAGGTAAAGAGATGTAAAGGAAAGTAACATTTACACATGGACGTTGAATCATTCAATACACATGGCTGCTACAATTTAACCCCTGAAAATGAATGAAAAATTGCACTCCCAATAATTTTCTTAAAATGGGGGTCCAGCATCAGTTACACCCCTAGAGTAACATTCTTAAAGTTGTTATCATGGAATTTTAAGACAGCATGACTACAATTTATTTACAATACCACTGGAACATTTACATTGGAACCCTCTTTCACCTATACTTTCCTGGTCCTAGCTGACTTATTTTATTGTAAATACTTCCCACCCCACCCCAAGGTTAAGCCAAACTGTGGAAGACCTCCATTTTAGGTAGGTGATGGCCTTTTTTTGCCACAGAGATTATTTTACAGGGATTCTGTTGTACAGGGGACTTCTTCTACTCTTAATTTTGGGCAGGGTTGCCCAGGTTAACTAAAAAACAAACATGGTTACATGATTAATGTAACCTAATATACCTTTGGGTATATAATGTAATTTGTATTAAACCATTGTGTTTTAATTATTTCAATGTAACAATTATTTATGTCAAAATTATTTGAAACAAATAACATTTATATAAGAAGTAGAAAAGGCAAAAGAGCGTAAAATATAGGAGTAAGCAAAGTACTCTAAGTACAAGATCAATCTCTCAGCATGCCTACCACCAACCAAACTCTCAGACTGATACATTGTACACTGAGAGCATTGTGGAATAGTAAAATATTATTAGCATATTAAGAGTATGCTATATAGTAAGCATACTGCTTACTATTTATCTGTGTAAACGAGTGGTCCTAAACAGATAACGGTATAATTTGTGTTGTAGAAAGAATATATATGGTATATGCATAGATTCTTCCTGCAGTTCTAAGCCCAGTAGTTTAGGGATGGATGTGTTTGTGTGTGTGTGTGTGTGTGAGGTGCAGCTTTACCTCTCATGCAGGAAAAATGCGAGTTATGTGCATTGGCGTAAGAATCAAAACTATTATCTATTTACACTGTAAGCAAGCACAGTGAGTGTGACACCACTCCTCTTAACTTTCTAATGTGTACGTGTGAGAGTGAGCTATTGATAGTGTGATCTTAATTTAACACTCAATGGTATCTACGGATTAAGATTATAGAGGGGATTGATGACTCAAGAATAGGTGAGATGGCGACACTGATGTAGTTCTTACAGCACAAGTTCCTTCTCACAAATACACTTTGAATCTGGGCTATACAATTGACACTACATGTAATCTCAAAAACCGATCTCTTTGAAAGGTTCAGTGTCCCTTTTTAAAGGGATAGTAAAGATTTTGTTACCAGAGGGTAATTCGTAAAAAAAAAACAAATCATGGCTGGTGAACATAGCAGTTGTGTGACAAATATCAGATGGGGAGCTGGACTGCTGGCATTCCCACCGCCTGGCAATAACTACATCTGTAGTTCTCATTCACCTGTCCATTGAAGTTAAGTAACCTTCCATTCTTCACTTCTTCAGCCCTTAAAATCATCTGGCATCATGCCTGGAACATAAGTTATGATCAGCTGCAGGGGTATCACCAAGGACCCCTAATAGGGTCTGTACATGAAAGTCTCTCTCTCTTCATACTGTGAGGGCCCTCCTGCATTGTCAGTGGATTTCCGTTTCGGACAGTTCAATCCTAAGAAATGTTTAAACATTTGACAGCAGATAAGAAACATTCAGACTTTCCAGTGTGTCATTTTGTTCCTACTGTAAAAAGGCTGCATAGTTAGCATAAAAGCACTTTGTTTACACTGATTTGTTTTCTGAAAGTTCTCTGGTGAGCCATAGTATGATCTAAATTGTGCTGCTTGCAGCTTGTTCAGGTTAGAATGGGCAAGTTTCTTTTTATTTGTAATGTGTGTTTTGAGTCCACCTTATGTGTGCATGTTTAGGGTAAACTTGAGAAAGTCTAATCAGAACACAGCCTTGTAGTATATAAGATAAGCTCTGTGTTGTAACCTTTTCATTTTGGCCACTGCTCGTGCCTTCACATATCTGTCACTTGCAAAATGAAATTAGAAGACAATGAAGGGTTTCTCAGTCACCAAGAAACGGATGCCACAAAATATGATAATCGAAGTTGTGGTCGATCGGAAGGTCTGAGAAGCAGAAGTTCCATCATTATTTCTCAATCTGCGAATCGTAGTATTTTTAGCAGTAGAAGAATCCCGAGCGCAGAAAAGGTTGAATTTATGCTCGGCGAGGATGATAATGACGAAACCGAATCGCTGTTATTCACTCAGTTAAATGAACTGGTTGCTGTACATGAAGACGTGGAATGGAGACAGACAGCAAGGTATGGTTTTGTTAATTGAAATAATAAGAACATGGCAGATATGTTTTAATCTATGATTAGACCTTCTTAAATGTATGGCTAATTCAATTCTATTTTAATAGAGCAAACACCGTAAGTATTATGTGCTGGGTGGGAGGTTGGCGGTCAGATTTCATTGATATCTAGTAAATACAATTTGTTTAACCATATTACAACTCAATAGCTATATGAACTCAATGAACTATAGATATTATTACACACATAATATTACGCATATACATGTGCCTCATAATATTAAGCATTACCTTTCCAAATTTGAATTTCCTCACTTTTACTCACTTCCCAAAGTTCCACACATTTTATAGATACTGATGGAATTCTAAAGGTAAATATTTTTACTACATTTTTTAGTCATTAACAGACATCACACCTTATCTGATTTCTGTTCACCAGAATTACACCTGTTTGTACTTAATACAAATGGCCATGAGGCTTTCTCTCTGAAATAATCTAGTGAAGCCAGGTAGGTCTTTTCCCTTAGCTAGGTTCTATGTCTAAAGGCATTAGTAGCAGAAGGAGGGGATTATGATTCCCAGATTTTTAGCAAGACCTCACCTAGAGCATTGTGCACAGTTCTGAGGACCCCACCACAAGACATCGACATTCTACAAAAGGGCTACTAAAATGGCTTGCAGGATAAAAATGATGAGGAAAGAGAAGGGGATCTCAATATGTAAAGGTTGTGGAAGAAAAAAGAGAGAAGGGGAAGTGATAGAAACATTTAAATACATAAAGGGAAGGAGGGACGTTTATTTTAAAAGAGGTCATAATGTAAAAATATAGGGTCAGAGGCATAGATGTACTGTAAGGAAGGTGAAACAGCCTCCCTGCAAAAGTGGTAGAGTTTAACACAATAAGGGAATGGGGTAGGCATATGACTATCCTGACTATAAGACAAGATCAAGGACCGATTAAAGTTTGAGTCTGTAAAGCAGGAAAAAAAACAGCAGACTAGATAGCTCAAATGGTTCTATTTCTATGTTTCTATTTACTACTTTCTCCTGGCTATTTGCTTTAATTTTGGCATTTTTTTCTCTACATCGACAAAGGTCACCATTTGAAGGCCAAAACAATTGTTGGAGATATTACACAACACTTCATACAATACATCTATTCAAGCAGTATGACAAAATTAGAACTGACAGACTAAGACAAATCAATCCAATAGGTTTACAATCGAGGAGTGGGTGATAGAGAAACATAAGGTATGGAGGAAGGGCGAGAGTGTGCTGCAGATTGATGTGGGAACAGAGAGGAACGTGGAGGACCAGGATTAGGAGAGCTATCTACAGAAAAGTAAAGAACAGAACGAGAGGTGGAGAATGATTTGGAACAGTCCAGCTGAGCACAGTGTAGTGAAGTAATACCGAGAGTTGGTGTCCTCTACTGGATAAGAGATTAACGTTTGAATGGATCAGGTATAGACCGTCTCTATAGAGGGCACATTGAAGGGAAGGCAGAATTGTGAGAAGATGGAGCAATGTGTTGCAGGCTTTGAGAGGCTGTAGGGGGTAGTGTTAACTGTACCGCTAGAGTAGCCAGGGGCAGTAAACGGGCAAAAAAACAAGATAAGCGGTTAGTGAAGTGGAAAAAGAGAACACAACAGACCTAAGAACACAGGCATTACTTCTATTTTGCCAAAAACAGAAAGGGAATGATGCATAGATCAGGAATTCTTATACTGGATTAATTTACTTAGATTAACCAAACAAACAGAATTATGTTTGCATATATTTTATAGTGTTTGCTGAAGCTAATTTCACATGAATATGGATTTATTTGTAATATTGCAGTCCACATTTTTATTTCATGTCGGGTCTCCTCTCATTCCTGTCGGCTCTGCTAAGCTGATCTAGTCTTTTTTATTCATTACTTTATTGGTAACTGATGGCCTGATGATTGAAATAATATAAAGAGATATAACTGGTTATAAGGACATGATTAGTTATGGCTTGTTGATTCACTAAGAAGTGCAGTTGCTATTTTGGACTTAAGACGGAATTGTTCTGCTTGTGGATCAACAGCAGGGTTGAAGTTCATGGACTTCATGTCTCTATTTCCAATTAAATTATCATATGAAATGACATTCACCGAAATCATCTGCTATGCCTGGGAGCAAACCACCTCTTGTTCTTGGGAGCATAACAATAATGTATTAAATTTCTAATAGAAACAACTTTAATAGTTTAATGATCTCATTTTATGTGTTTGCTGTTTTGTTTTCTAATTGTTTTTTTTATTCCACCTCACACCTGTCCATTAGGTATTCAATACATTTGTTGGCAATTGTTTTTATGGACTCGAGGGAGATTACATATAGTAATTCTGTTGTAAAATGATAAAAGTGGAACAATTAGAAGGAACATTTCATATAATAGTATGCCGATTTTAAGCTATGTAGAATCACATTTCTGAGATACATGTCACGATACATGCTGATGGAAATGTGGTGTTTAAAAGTTGCTTTTCATTAACTGTTTAGATTCGAATTTTAACAAAGACATTGCTAATTTGTATTGTGATGGTATAGATGGATTCGATTTGAAGAAAAAACTGAAGATGGAGGAGAGAGATGGAGTAAACCTCATGTCACAACCCTGACCCTACATAGCTTATTAGAAGTAAGAACAAGCATTGACAAAGGAACTATTCTCTTGGATACAGAAAAATGCACTTTTAAAGACATTGTGGGTATGTAAAATATTTACCACTTCTTCTACAGTTTAGTTAATTCATTAAGAGTGAGGATATATTTGCTGATGCAGCAAATTCCAAAAATTCTTAGTTACAACAACATTGCCACTTTGAATCTTATTTTATCATTTTAGATTTGGAAGATGCCCAAAGGGAAGCATTAACCAAATGAATGGTGACAAGATATTTCAGATTTGACTTAAAAAAAAGTTGTAAATATTTTAGTATATTGGTGAAACACCATATATTATACCTAAAGTTTTATATAGATAGACACTACTGTAAAATCTCACATATAATGCAAAATAACATGACCTTGAAAGTTTTCCTGTAAAATGTAGCATGCTTATTATACATGAATGTGTACTATATATAACTATATATATTAGCTTCTTCTATATCCTATAATAATGAACTGACATTCTTTTTTTTTTGTAGAAAATGTAGTAAATATTAACATTACTAAAAAATCAATAAGTCAGGAGGAGAAGAAAAATATATTATACGTCCTTCTTCAAAAGTATGTACATCAGACACGGAAATCACGCAGAAAAATGGTGGCAGAGATGTTAACCTCATCATGCAGAGGTGAGTCTTTCATGTTTAGTGTTTCCATATAAATTATTTATTTCTTCTTAAAGAAAAGCATGGATTTCCTTTGAAACTATATTCATAAATATTTTTTAGCATTATAATAATGTATAATGATGTTTTTGGCAATTTTGCTTAGGATTTCTCCCACGTTAGCTGCCACTGCTAAAAAAACAACCCAAAAACAATTATATTCGGCAGCATCCCAAGTACAGAGATACCTCACATATGGAGTGTTTTGATGGGCAAAATGGTCTCTTGTATTGGACACCTTTTAGAGGATATTTTATTGTGTACATCTTTACAAGGTGTTTGGGTAGTTTTTTTTTTCAAATTTTTTACATTTTATTTTTTTGCTCTTAGGAACCTTATTTTATTTTATTAAAACATACTCTGTATTTTTATGTTTATGTTGCAGGAAGCAAATCCTCTCAGAACGGTGAAAGTATAGAATTTTCAGAAACACCTTTAAAAGACCAGGTGGGCTACATCATTTTAATTTTACAGCTTCTTTACTCTTTACCAGTATTTTCCAAACCACTTTTGTGACCTAAGCACGTAGACAATGATTATGAACATTTACTATATTTCAAACATTTCATTTACAGTACATTTATTTTGTTTACCATGTGTTATGAAATGCCATGTACATGATAGGATGCATCCACCTTCGCAAACCAAAAATATTAATTTAATAAGTAAATGTTCAGAGACCTGGACCTTTGAACATTATAAATTACAAAATATAACAAAAGGGATACAAAATGAAACATTTGACTATAAAGCATCAAAATGTATTCAACATTGTAACAATAAAAATGGATCAAGGGAAGAACAGAAAAATGGCTACGGAAGAAAGGTTTTCTTAATTTCTTGAAGCCCTATTTCTGTCCAGCTGTTCATCTCTTCCGTCATAAATTTCTCATTAAATGAAGAGTAGCTTATAATGATACAAGAGTTGTAACGGTAAATTACACAACCTAGCAACTGTAATTTTGTTGATATAATGTTGGTATATTTTGTAAATTAATTAGTTTGACTGAATTCATTTGCGTAGAAAACAGAAGAGCTTTATATATTAAAAAAATATTCTTCTAATAGGTAGGATAAAGTATTTTATTACAAATGCACAAACACTGCTAAATACTATATTAGTAATGTTAACATATCATATAGCACTGCGGAATATGATGGTGCTATATAAAGCAATAAATAATAATAATATTATTATATAGGCAGTTAGCTATGGTTAAACCTGTTCAGTGAACAAAACAGGCGTCCTGTCCTCAGTTCCTGATACCTGGTTTGACCTGGATTGGTTTGCTTTGTTGATGCCTGGCTCTGACCTGGTATTGTTTTGGCCTCCTGGGTTATTCAACAAAGTTTATAGTAAGTCAATAAGTTCAGGTGGAGTACCCTACAGGTAAACAGGTTAAACACTAGGGCTCCAAATGGACACAGGCAGGGGAAAAAGGGGGAAAACATAAACAAACTGGCCGCTGCACTCAAATGGGTGTAGTCCACTCTCACTCATAAAATCCAAATAAAACACAGAGGCCCAAAAAAGTGAGGCGCTGGCCCAAAATGCTACACTTTTGGCATAGAGGAGGATCCAGGTCCCCTGCAGCGCTGCGGAGGATCTGGATCTTAGTCTTGTAGTCAGACCTCTATTTGAGGTGTGATTACAAGATGACCTCGAATATAAGAAGAGGGGTATTTTTCAGAGCATTTATAAACTTATAAACAAGCAAATACGGTATTTATTGATCATTGATCCAACTAGTGATGAACCGAGTCCAGAACTACTTTTATTTTTGGTTATCAACCATAATTGATTCTACATATTTATTGTGTTTTCTTTCAATATTTTTTCTGTTAATTTACAAATGATCTATCAATTTATGAAGTAGGTAATTGTAGAATTTTGGGCAAGCACCTCACACTTTAGGTAGGTGTTTTTACTTATTTATCATCTATTCTGTGTTTTATTTCAAGCAGTGGGTAGGTTATAACAAATGGGCTGATACTCTTTAGCTTTTATTAAAACATGCCACAAACAGAGGTCATAATGTCAGTCAACCCTTGCAGCCTTAGCAAGACATTTCTGGGCAAGATGTAAAAAAATAACAAAATATGCTACGTCTCATAATGCTCACATAATGCTCATCAAGAAAGAATATGTCGTACAGCAGTACTATATATGTATTCAAGAAATAGTAAATGACAACCAAAACCCTCCTTTATTAAAAAAACAAATCATGTAGCATACAAAACAGTTTAGAACATCCACTTTTCCTAGCTTACATTGGTTTTTCAACGATAGATAGATAGATAGATAGATAGATAGATAGATAGATAGATAGATAGATAGATAGATAGATAGATAGGAATGTTTAGCGTACTATGATAAATATAATTTTGTTTTGCCTTTTGTTTGTTTTAGTTAAAAAATAGATTTCAAAAGAAGATCCCTGAAGGAACAGAAGCCGCAAATATTCTTGTTGGTGAAGTTGACTTCTTGACAGAGCCTTTTGCTGCATTTATCAGATTAAAAGAAGCAACGGTGCTTGGTTCTCTGACTGAGATTGTTTTACCTTCCAGGTAATACATATGGATAGTACTGCTGTCAAAGGTTTTAGAATATGACAATGTTAAAGGGTTGGAAATTTATTCCATTAGTTTACAACAAATCCAGTTACAAAATGCATCCCGAGGTAGGAAGGGTAGTAAATGGTATAGAAAGTTAAATTCATTTTTATGAATGATTTCCTTTCTAAACAAAACACACCAGTAACCGTTTTAGTTGGGACAGGAAGGTTCCACAAACATGTTCAGAATCAATATTTTTGGAACTCACATCAATATTTGAACTATGGATTATATATGAATTAGCTCACGTTCTCGCAGAATAAAGTTGACCAGAGGTGGGCTAGAAACTTTCCGCACAGGAGGCATGCCTAGAAAAATGACAGCCCGATATTGCAAAATATAGCACATTAACCAATGCTTAAAGACTCAAAAGAGATGCCAGTCATGTTGTAAATCACTGTTACTCTAGGAACCTTACTAGCAACATGTGGCATTGCAATTAAAACACAAAAACAAAACTAAAACATTTAGTGGGCATCAAATCTTTTTCAGCCCTCACTTTAAGTTTGTCCTTCATAATATTGAGGAGCTAACGCTCCAACTTCTCTGCTAAATCACGTGCAAACTCCTGCAAAATTCCTATAGGGGAAAAACATGGGCTTATTAAATATGTGGCACAGGTCTATTTGGTCTATAAATATTATAAAAGGGTACACTATATTACACATATGTACAGTTTGTTCTTAAGAACTATGCATGTATTAGTACTTACATAGCGCCACCATATTCTGCAGTGCTGCACAATGGGTAAATAGGACATAACATGTATGGCATCACATAACAGTCTGGACTTACAGAAACAAAAAGGTAAACAAGAGCCCTACCCAAAAGAGCTTACAATCTAGAAAAACTCAACAGTATGCGCTCATAAACTAATGACTAATGTCAGTGTAACTATTCATTCTTGATACTGTGGTTTGTGGAAATATACTCCAAACCAGTTCTCACAGCTTAACTAAAAATTAGGAGTTACTGCCAAATAAATTCTAGGCCTAAAAAAATGGCTGGCTACTGACTGTAATACATGGGCATTTACCTTTCCATAAGACTATGAATACATAAAACAATGAATATATAATCCCATGCTTACTCACTAATTTTGCCCATATGACTAGACTCCAGACAGATTGAGGGAAATAATAATAATAACATAAGCATATGTTTACAAGAGTGCACAAAAGAAAGCTTTCCTACCAAAACGCACGAGGCCAGTTTCTATTACCGCTATTAATCTTAATTAATCATAATGTGTGTGCTTTTTAAAAAAAAAAAAAAATTCAATTACCAATGTTGTTAGCAGATAGTTTTAGTACTGATATAAATAGAAAAATCTCTCTGAGCCATTAAGTAACATATGTAAAAATCAGCACAGCGTAAAACCTATACAAACAAACAGTCTGTCAGAACTTGCTGGGCAAGAATTCCAAATGTTAAGAGAGCAAATTAACACCTTACGATCCAATTAAGGCCCACGTATGTGTGCAGCATGCAGCTACAAGGTGCAAAATACATAGCATTTTGTCTGTTTTTAAAACCTACTTGTATTTGTTTCATATTGTAGGAAATAGGTGGCACTACCATTTAACATGAGTTTCCTATTTTATGCATTATTTTTGTATTAATGTATTTATCTATTTATAAAATAAATTTTCCCAGAAAAATAGGAGTTGTATTTTTCTCATTATTAAGTATAACCTCGACAGCATTTACAATTAGAGACAAGGCACTTCTACATCTTTTTTTTCTTAGAGTCCACAAAACCTAGAACTACCGAGAAGCTCATTTTGATAGATTTTGACAAAAGCATATTAATACCTGGTTTATTCGGTGACTTGTACAGTATAACTGTTTACTTTATTTGCAAACTTTGACATTTAATTATAATTTATTATTTATTATAATTTCTAGGTTTCTATTTATCCTTCTTGGTCCGAGAAACAGAAATAAAGCGTATCACGAGATCGGGAGAGCTATTGCTACATTACTCACAGATGAGGTACGTAATTTGCTAAACATATCACCTCTGGCATTAAGGGGATGTGGAATGTGGGAACAATGCATCCAAGAGGAACACTGCAGAGACAAGTCACGATGGCTGGACTTGGGGCTCCTTAAAACATAGACATTATTGGGTGGGGGGCTAATGCTGGGTGCCTATCAAGTATAATTCTTCTTCTAAACTGGCCTCAAGACCTGCTTTTGCCTCTTCCAAAGTCCTTTATCCGACTCTCCCAACTCTAAAGGTTTTTTGTTTGTGCCGAACATTTAATTGTATAAAATGAATAAATAATTAGTGTACTGTAGTCCCAATAATCATTAAAAAGACATGTTAACAGTGCAAAATCTACTTTTATTATTATTTTTACTATTTTTACTATTATTTTTAGTTGTTCAGGAAAACTGCATATAATGCTTTAAGCAAAGGAGACCTAATTGCAGGAATCGATGAATTTTTAGACGAACTTGCAGTTTTACCACCTGGCAAATGGGATCCTACAGTTCGTATTCAGCCACCAAAGTTTCTTCCTCCACCTCGGAAAAGGTATATATAATAACTACTGATCCGGTAGTTATCTAACATTGACTTTTACATACAAAAAAAAAATAATAAACCTTTTTTCAAAACAGATGAAAACTGTAAATGTGCTAATTATACATCTCAAACACACAGATAACCTATGTATAGCTCACCAGCTGTTGAACTTTAGCTACCATATTGTTCAGTCGTCAATGGAAACAAGAGACCATCAACCGCTGGAGAGCTATTTTGGCTACATTGCCTAAATAATAAGAGGTTACCCCTCTTCTCCCCTTATCATTTCCTAATTATCTAAAGAACTTCAATGATAAAACCACAGCGTCATCACAGAAGTGATGGAGGTGGTTTCGGCATAAGAGCAGAGGAGATGGCAATGGACAATGGCCCATGGCCCATTAATAAAGATGCCCACATCTGTCTGACAATATGCTCAATCCTCACTATCCTGTCTAGAATGTAAAGGCTACCACCAGAATTATGTGGAGTTTTTCCACACAATTCCACGTATAACAGTTCTAGATCTTGAATGGTAATGAATGTTTACCACAGCTTATTTTTTATTTTTTTTATCTTTCCACTGCTGTCTACAAAGAGATACAGGCTGAGGGGGCATACAGCTCTGTACACCCATGAGGATTAGTTATGAAATTGCACTCCATTACAATGACAATATATAGGTGTCTGGGCATAGGATGTTGCTGAAGCAATCTAGAACAAGCTGGGCTAAAGTCTACTTAAATTAATTTTAACAACCCACTCGCACAAGGCATGGGATGGGTTCATGCCTTCCAAATATCCCACAGGAAATGGAGGTGAGGGATAGTATGACCCTTACCCACCACAAACTGGGTGAGAGAATATTTGTCCCCTCTTGATTAATGGGAAGCCAAGAGGACCACTATTGTTTTTATTCTTATTTATATTTAATAAACTTTTGTTAAAGTATATCTGTCAACAGGGCCGGCCCGACAATGGAGCCGAGTGGGGCAACCGCTCCAGGCGGCACTTTTGAAGGGGCGGCACTTCGCCGCCCCAAGCCCTTTTTTTTTTTTTTAAAGCGCAAGAGAGAGAAAGGGGCACCGAGTGGTCAGTATCCGCTCGGTGCCCCTCTCTCTCCTCTGCGGCGAGTCTCCCTGTTCGGTCTTGGTGCCGGCTTGTAATGCTGAGTGCCACAAGATTTCCGGCGCTCAGCATTACAAACCGGCACCGAGACCGAACAGGGAGACTCACCGCAGGACTGCTGAAAGGTAAGTACAAGGGGGGGGGGGCGGCAGCAGGGACGGAGGGAGAGGAAGGGTAGATAAGGGGGGGGGCGGCATTTTAAGATTCGCCCCAGGCGGCATTTTGCCTTGGGCCGGCCCTGTCTGTCAAGCGTTAGCATGCAACTGAAGTAGAGCGTACCATCTTGAAAGAAAACACTAGTGAGCAGGCAACAAAGAAAGAAATGAAATGACCCGTATTCAAAAGTCTGCATAGTTAGTTCTTAATACTGCGTATTGCCCCCTTTAGCATCAATGACAGCGTGCAGTCTTTTGTATTAGGTGTCTATGAGGCAATGTATGTTGCAACCAGGCTTTTTTTGTGGCATTGGCGCAGTAGAGGCTTCCTTCTGCCAACTTCACCATGAAGCTCATTTATGTTTTAGTATCGTTGTTTTTTTTCTTTTTTTCTTCAGAACATCCTGTCTTTCTCATGAGGTTACCTGTGGGTTTTTCTTTGTAGCCCGACTTCTTCTGGCAGTTTCTTGGTCTATCTGACCTTGGCTTGGTATCAAGAGATCCCCCCAAAGTGATTGACCAGTACTGACTGGCATTTTCAAGGCTGTGGATATCTTTTAATATCCTTTTCCATCTTTATAAAGTTCCATTACCTTGTTACACAGGTCTTTTGACAGTTCTTTTCTGCTCCTCATGGCTCAGTGTATATAGCCTGCTCAGTATATCCACATGAGATCTAACAAACTCATTGACTATTTATACACAGACAATAACTGCAATTTAAAAAGCCACTTTTAATTGTGTGTGTCACCTTGTGTGTCTGTAACAAGGCCAAACATTCAAGGGTATGTAAACTTTTGATCAGGGCCATTTGGGTGATATCTGTTATTATTATGATTTAAAAAGGAGCCAAAACTATGTGATAATAAATGGCTTTATGTGACCACTAGCCTTAAATAAAGCTGAATAATAGCAGAGAGTAATTTTCCTATAGGATAAGTTGCTGCAAATCTGAAATGCATAATAAAGACATGGTTTGTGATGAAAGTTAACTTTTACTGTTTGAAAAAATAATTTTTTGTATGAATTTGATACAAACATAATGTTAAACGTTTTAAAAAAAACACTAGTCACACTTTGAATATTTCTTTCCAACAGAAAACTAAATCTACAGCGAGAATTGAGAACACATTGTAATGGAAATCCGTTGCATCCAGAGGAAAAATTGGCACACGGATATCCGCACGTCAGTGAGGAACTGAAAAGAACTGGAAAGTAAGACAAATGTTCTAATCTCTTAAAATTAAAGGTTTACCCTCAGAGGAAGGTCATCCTGTAATGTTTCTATCTTTGAGTGGAAGGCAACAGTTTCCACAGTCAGGTTCCACAGGTTGATTTAACTTCCAACACAGCAACAATTTGTTTATTTACAGAAATTCCACTTGAGTAGAGTTAATAGGCGGGTTAAAAGCTTCAGCTCAACTCCTCAGGTTTCGGCAGGTAAACCCAGAACTTGGCTGCTGACAGACTTGCTTAACATGATAACCAACTCAACAACAGGTCAACCTGTTTCTATGGATGGCTTGCTGTTTAAGTTGACCTCTGTAACTTGACAACTGTAATCAGTTGATTTGAGATTGTTTCCATAATGAAGTATGGTTTCTAATAACCTCTAATACAAATACATTTCAGTTTATTTTAGATGCAGTCTTTTAGATTTTTCCTTTGTTTTGATTTTAATGTTGCAGAATATATATTTTAGTGAAGGCGCTCTTTGTATCAACTGATATACTGATGTATGAACTATCAAGTCTACCACCATCGTACATATCTCTTTGAAATAAATTATTTAAATTAATACATTTTAAATACGATATATACTTTTATATTGCGTATGAAGTAATTCATAATGTGCTGGGGAGTGTGTCTTTTCTTGTATATTTGTTTTAGTGTGGGTTTATATTTTAGGACCAAGCAATATTCACTAAAGACAAATCATGATCTTTGTTTGTGACATAAAAATATGTATGTCTTATTAAGGTTCTTTGGAGGACTTGTAAAAGATGTGAGAAGGAAAGCACCGTGGTACTGGAGTGATTTTTATGATGCTGTCAATATCCAATGTTTCTCGTCTATTTTATTTATTTATTTGGCAACTGCTACAAATGCCATTACTTTTGGTGGTATGCTGGGTGATGCTACAGACAATATGCAGGTATGTACTGTCTATTACTTTCATAGCCATTAATGAATTACAGCTTTTCTTCTGCACACAACCAACAACCAAATATTTTTTTATTTTAGTTACTAAATATTGATTACTTTATTTAATTTTTAGGGAGTCCTTGAAAACTTCCTAGGTACTGCAATATGCGGTGCATTATTTTGCCTGTTTTCTGGTCAGCCTCTTACCATACTAAGCAGCACAGGACCAGTCCTGGTTTTTGAGAGGTTACTGTATAATGCTAGCAAGTAAGTATTCATTATTACTGCACTGAAATAGATAGTTAATGTGTCTGTGCAAGAGTGTGTTAGCAGGTTTGTGTATGTGTAAGTGTGTGTGAGGATGAATGTCAATATATAAAGTGTGTGTGAGCATTAGTGTGTACGTGTGTAAATATGTGTGACAGTGCAAGTCGTGCACAAACTCACATCTCAAATATGTTACTACTTTTTATGTTTTAGAGACTATAATCTTGAATACTTGGAATTTCGACTTTGGATCGGACTTTGGGTGGCATTTTACTGCATTGTGTTGGTGGCTACTGATGCTAGTTACTTGGTACAATATTTCACCCGATTTACGGAAGAAAGCTTTTGTGCACTTATAAGCTGTATATTCATTTATGATGCGATAAAGAAAATGGTGAACATGATGGATCAGTTTCCTATTAACTGGGGATATGTTATAAATAACGTTACCCAATATAGCTGTGATTGCATTTTTCTTGACAAAGGTAAGACCAGAGGACCATTAAAATGTGTTATTATTTATTGACTTATATAGCACCATCATATTTCACCCACATAAATATTTCTTGTTGTGAACACGGACAGAGGCCAGAGGTGTTAGTAGAGGGATGGGTGAGGAAGATAAGCCTGGCAGCATTCATGATGGATTGTAAGGGGGCAAGACAGGTGCCCAGACGGGCCTGCAATTGTCAAGACAGGAGATGATGAGGGCATGAATAAGAGCCTTAGTTGCATCTTATGTTAGTAAGTGCAAATGTGAGCATTGTTTTTAGATATAGGTGGCAGTATTTTTATACAAGATGGATGTGAGGGGTGAATGAGAGGTTGGAGTCAGTGGTGACAACAAGGCAGCAAGTGTGTGATGAAATCGTGATGAAAGTACCATTGACATTCAGGGAAACCGTTTAGAAGTCCAATTTTGGAGAGATTAAGTTTTAGGACATTTTGTGCAGACATCCAGTCACCGGCCTACATGAGTTACTCAAAATCAAAGGACAAAATTAGTTTGGCAAGGGAGGTAGAATGAAGTGAGAATAGAATGGGGTTCCTAGAACAGGTATCTGAACATAATTTATGAAAGCCCTTATTATGTGTACGCAATATACCGTATTGGCTCGAATATAGGCTGCACTTTTTTCCCCCACTTTAAGACTTTAAAGTGGGGGTGCGGCCTATATTCGGGGTCTAGTGCCCG